>NW_017727830.1:196632-288075 GCF_001865875.1 Lupinus angustifolius | reverse complement strand
ATCGATTAAAACACATCTTAATCGATTAAGTGCTTATTTCCAAGTGTATTTTCAAATTGCAAAACTCAAATATGTTATGCACTTAATTTATACATGTTCAACACTAAGTTTATGCCTAGGATGCACAGATTACATGTATTTATGTGATGCATGAACATATTATAAATGACATATCTCAAAACTAAAATTATTTAAAGTTTTATGCATATGAGACATGTATTGAATTTACCTAAGCCTTAGACTCAACCTAAACTAATTACTAGTCTAAGTCTAATACCAATCTTGAGACTTAAGCACGTTGATTTGTTGATGATCTTCAAGCTCTTATAAATACAAGTTGTCCTCATCAAAATCAAAATATATAATGAGAAAGCTTTCCAAAGTGCTCCTCTTGACATGCGCACTTTCACATATGATTTTATGATAATCCCCTTTAGTTATGCCTTCATAAAATACTTAAGGAACAAATATAAACTCTACTTTATGTACAACATAATAAAAGCTCATAATTTTCTATGAAGTATGAGAAGAAGATGAAGAAGAGAAAATAAAAGACTACCTTAGTTTGTATAGGAAATTTAGTGTAAAAATGAGAGAATTGAGTTAGGTATTTATAGGAGAGCATCACCCTCATCAAATCAGAAAATTTAATGCATAGCAAGTAGATTTAGACTAGCATAGGTGATGTGTCTAATGGTGATGGAGTGAGAGGATTTATTGAGTAATTTAGGGGTTTTTGGAAGCTTTTGCATTTACTTGTGTAACAAGTAAGTGACTCATGAAATGATGACTTCAAACTTTATTGATATGATGTAATTTCCCTATAAACGTCGTGTCCAAACATTTTCGGATAATTTCGTCCGGAAATATACAATCTCCCGATTTATGACATTTGCCCGAAACGTCGAAACTTGAATTTTGAGGTGAAAAATATCTAGAAATGATTTATGGACAAAATTGATGTCTATTTTGACTAGAAATAATATTTTAAAGCCAACGGTGAAATCGGAATTCGATTCCGAGTTACTGAACTCAAAAACGGGGCGCAAACTTGATAAAACGACCCAAAATCGTCTCGGAAACTTTTATTCTCCAAAAATCTTGAAAAAATAGGGAAAGCAAGAAAATAATAATACAAGACTAAAACTTAACTGATTTTTAGCCTAAAACATTACTGATTAATTTCTATAATTAATCCATTAATATTAATTACTTAATTAAAAGTGCTCTGAAAAACATGGTGTTACACATTTTGCCAAAGTGAAAAAGAGCCTAAAGGTGCCTCAAAAATCAAATATTAAGCTCCAAACAACTCTTACTAAGGTGCCTCAAGAAATTTCAAAAAATAGAAGCTACCTTTAAGGAGAAGAAATCAACTTGGGAAACCGAGAAAAGTTCTTTGACCAATAAGGCCTTGGAACTTGAGGTCTAGGTAGTATCCGTGAAGGTTGATATGAATCTTTGTGATAATATAAAGGGTGTCGGGGGACAAATTTAGGCCCACTAGAGATAAGTTAAGCATGTTGAATCTCAAATTGAGTTTTTGGTCGAAGATCATTTCTGGAATTACATTTGACAATTAGGCTATTCAAACAAGGAGTTGAGACAAACACGACATGCCTATCCAACTTAAAGTAGTGCTAATGAAGGGCTATTTTGTCCTTCATCCAAATATGATGAACTTTTTTGGGGTGGATCTCGAGGATGCTACTCTAGGTAGGCTCCATGAAGATCGATATGGATCTCTGCCAAAATAGGAGAGATGGTAGAGACAACTTTAGGTCCACAAAAGAGAAATTAAAGCAAACTCGATCTCAAGCAGATTTTTCGGCCAAAGGTCATTTCTGGAACTGCTTCCGATAGATCATGCTAATCAACCTTGAAGTCGAGGTCTGGACCCAATGCGTCTATCCAACTTAAAGAATTACTAGTAAAGGGGTGTTTTGTCCTTCATCAAAATGTGATGGCCTTGTTGGGGTGTATCCTGTGTATTCCACACTATTATTATGGATGAGCCAATATTATCCAATGATGAGGAGTTCTTATATGAAGAGGAGGTGGAGGAAGAAAGAGGAAGTAATAAAGGCAGAATATTTTGGTGACTAATATTTTTCATTGATTGTGAAGAAGAAAGTTAAAATCTATTTATAGAAGGTTTAGTTGGTTGGGGTAACTAAATTAACAACCACAACCAAACTAACTAGCCTAAAACAGAAAGGAAAAAGAAACTAGACACATAACTTATCAGGCCCAAAAGAGAAATGTAAAATAAAGACTAAGACTTAGTTAGACAAAGAAGCTAATCATTACAGCTCCTCTTTGGCTTGCATTTCTGCAGTGTGTATACAAGTGTGTTGGGTTCTATCTTCCAACTCTAACATAGTGTTCCTAGGTACAAAGATTTCATGTGTATTGGTGTCCAATATCACATATCCCTTAACACCTCCTTTTAGACCAAGAAATACACCCTTCCTGGGTCTATGATCTAGTTTCTTTCTTTGTGATGTGAGGGTGGCAACATAGCATATGATCACTTATCCAATGCTCATGAATATTTTTCTCTTAACATTTCCTCCAATATTGAACCTAGTAACTACAATGAAGCAATCAAACATGTTTTTCGGCAGAAAACTATCCAAAATGAGCTTGATGCTCTAAATGCCAACAATACTTTGACTTTAACCAATCTTCCTAGCACCAAGAAGGCCAAAGGATGTAAGTGGGTGTTTAAGCTCAAATATAGATATGATGGATCTATAGAGAGGCACAAAACAAGACTTATTGCCAAAGGCTTTAACCAAACAGAAGGTATGGATTATATGGAGACCTTTAGTTTAGTAGTAAAAATGATCATAATTAGAATGATTTTGGCCTTAGCTTTTGCCAATAATTGGCACCTTCACCAATTAGATGCAAATACAGCCTTCCTTCATGGTGAGTTAAAGGAAGATGTTTACATGAAAATCCCTTTTGGCCTCATTGTTGATCATCCTGGACTGGTTTGCAAGCTTGAAAATTCCCTTTATGGACTTAAACAATCTATCTGATAGTGGCATGAAAAGCTGACCAATATACTCCTCCAAACAAGTTATCAAAAATCTTCGCGAGATTACTCTCTTTTCACTAAATCTATATCTTCTACTTTTACCAGAGAATAATATGAATGAAATTGATAATACAAAGAAAATACTCAACTCAGAATTCAGTATAAAAGACCTTGGCCAATTAAAATATTTCCTAGGCATTGAAATAACAAGGTCAAGCAAGGGCATCCTATTATGTCAAAGGAAATATGCCATTGATCTCTTAGAAGAAACTAGATTGCTTGCTTCAAAACCATGCTCTACTCCAGTGGAGTATGCAAAACAATTAATCAGTCTTGACACAGGAACACCCCTCACCAATCCAAGCATTTATAGAAGACTTACATGTAAGCTTCTCTACTTAACTCATACTAGACTTGATATTAGTTTCTCTGTTGGGCATTTAAGCCAATTTTTATCCAAGCCTATTGATAAACACTTTGAGGGAGCCAAAATAATTTTAAGATATATCAAAGGCTCCATCAGTGTTGGCATCTTCTTCCCTGCAATTTCAGATTTTAAAATAAAAGGGTATACAGATTTAGATTGGGCAACATGTTCTGACTCTAGAAAATTTGTCTTTGCATACTATTTTTTTTATTGGAAGTTCCCTTATCTTATGGAAGAGCAAAAAGCAACAAGTTATTGCTAGATCTTCAGCTGAAGTAGAGTATAGAGCCATAGTTCTAGGTGCTTGTGAAACTAATGGCTGCTTTATTTGCTGGCAGATTTGTAGATTCTTTATCCCCAACCAATAATCCTCTATTGTGATAATTAACCAGCCCTACACATAGCTGCAATTCCGTTTTTTCATGAACAAATAAAGCACATTAAGGTTGATTGTCATTTAGTTAGAGAGAAAATTCAAGTTGGGATTCTGCATTTGCTTTCCATTCCCTCTAATTCTCAAACTGCAGATATACTTACCAAGGCTTTATCTTCTCGTCTATTTCACCATTTTCTTTCCAAGCCTGGGATGTTAAACATCCACATCCCAGCTTATGGGGGCTATTAGAGTTGGAAGATAGAATCCAACACACTTCTATACAAACTGCAGATAGGCGAGCCAAAGAGAAGCTGGAATAATTAGCTTCTTTGTCTAACTAAGTCTTAGTCTTTATTTTACTTTTCACTTTTGGGTCTGATATGTTATGGCCCCATTTTATTTTTCCTTTTTGTTTTAGGCTTATTAGTTTGGCCATGGTTGTTAATTTAGTTACCCCAACCAACTAAACCTTCTATAAATAGATTGTACATTTCTTCTTCACAATCAATGAAAAGTAGTATTCACCAAAATATTATACCTTTATTGTTTTCTCCTTCTACATCTTCACGTATCAATCAAAGATGAGATTCCATGTTTAACATGTCTCACTTTCCTTTTGCAAAATCACATTCATATATTTTTTTAAATTGTTCAGAAGTTCATATATGTCACATTTGTGGTCATGATGCTAATATTTTTCTAACACTGTTAAAATTAATATGAATTTGGTCCCTCAATAAAATTAGCCATTTAAGTTTTTTTTGTTAATATAAACTTGGCCCCTCAAATATCTTAGTTAGTTTTATATTTTTCCTTAATTTGATATAATTGTGTTCTAAATTTTAACTTGATGACCAATTGTGTTAGAAAATGTGAACCTGGGGAAACAGTTAAAAAAATTATTAGGATTTGATGGTTATATTTAGAAATTTGATTTAGATTCTAGTAAATATTTTATTTTATATTTAGGGATTCCATTCTATTTAATATTTTATTATCTTGCATCTTAAATGTTTGGACTACTTTTATAATTGGGTTTGTTTAGTTTATGCTAAACATTTAGCCATTTCTAATGATAACTGAATTATACATTTTGATAGAGTATGTGAGTAGAGCTCTAAAATACATGTATTTTGCGCTATGTTTGGGAGTTATGAGAGAAAGATGAGGAGATGGATCAAAGAGTTAGGAAAGGGGAGGATGGGAAGAGAAAAATGAAGGTTCTCCTCTCCCTTATTTGAGAGTAAGAAATTTAGATGAGGAGGATAAATTAAAGATAACGTAAGAATATTTTTTATATTTTCTTTAAAAATGTAATCTCCAAATAAATCTCAATTTAGGAGAACTATAAAAATAGACACATGAAGAGTTTTAGAGGGCTTGAAAAACCCTCCAAAATCTTTCTCTCTCCTTCATCCAACTCGAAAACAAGGAGAGATTTTCCAAAATCGTCCATTCCTTCTCATTCCTCTCTAAAAATACACTCCCAAACAAAGTCTTGGTCTTTGTTTGAGATTTATGAGGAAAGGGGAGAAGAAGGGTTGAAGGGTTAGGAAGAGAAAATGAAGGAAATCCTCTCCCTTGTTGGGGAGTATGAAATTTAGATGAAGGTGATAAACTAATGATAATGTAAGAATATTTTTTTATTTTTCCTTTAAAAATGTAATTAACAATGAGAAATGGACAATAATAATATAATTATATAATACTACAAAAAATATTTAGCTATTTTGACATTTTATTTCAAAAAATCCCTAAATTGGGGGAACTATAAAAATAGACACGTGAAAGGTTTTGAAGGGTTTGAGAAATCCTCCAAAATCTTCCCCTCTTCTTCATCCAACTCTCAAACAAGGGGAAGACTTTCCAAAGTCATCCCCTCCTTTCCCTTCCCCTCCAAAACCCCACTCCAAAACCCTACCCAAAACAAAGCCTTAAGTATTGCCTAAGTTTAATTTGGGAGTGCATTGCCATTTGGAGTACCTTTGGGATTATGATCAATTTGTATACAAATTATATTTCCATAGAACCCGGGGAAGAAACCACTATGCCAGAATAGTAAAACAACAATGCTTAAAATTATCATTTAATAGTGCTTTTGGGGCGCTTTCTATGTAAGTGCAGTAGTACATAATGTTATATTCAATAGCGTTTTTTGAAGCGCTGTAGAAAGTAAACATTTAACAACACTCACTAAAGCAAGCGTTGTTAAATGTCTACTTTCTAAATAAGACAATATCTCTCAAACATTCTATCAAACACATGACAAACATGTCCAGCACTACCACATTTACAATAGATTTATTAAATCACCAACGATCCAGCTACATTCAACCTTAACATATTTCAATTTTGTAAAATAACATATTAGTAATGAGATCTTACGCAAATTCTTCATTCTTTCTCTTCCAATGTGCCAGTCCTTAAAAAGTGTTCTTGTGTTCCTCAATGATTAATGCAAGTTGCAAATACAAATAAAAAATGAAATCTCTAAAAAAATTGCAAAAGTTATGAAAAAAATACAAAATTAGTTGCAATTGAGAAAGAAAATGTACCATTGTACTCAAACCATGTGTTATAAACTAGTGAACCATAGCCAAAAACCTAGAACACCATAGTTGCATAACTTCACAACAAATAAAGATCACACTATTAGTGAAGAGATAAATAAATGAACTAAAATAAGATAACAATTTACCTTATGGTTGAAGAGAAACACCAAAAATCGATAACTTGCTTGAAGAGAGAAACTAAAAACAAAAGAGAAAAAAATGTAACTTATGGAGAAGAAGAAAAGTAAGAGAAATAATAAATTGAGTGATATGTGTATTATTGTGTGAGGTTCTGTTTTTGAATTTGAAAATATTATCGCTCACTAAAATAAGCGTTTAACAATGCTTATTGAAGAAGTGTTGTTAAATATATGACGTATGACCTTTAACAATGTTTTCTTCAATAAGCACTGTTAAAGATAATACATTTAACATTACTTTCTTCAATAAGCGTTGTTAAATGTGTTATCTTTAACAACGCTTATCTTTAACACGACAAGTAATTAATCACAGTAATCTAATCAAAACAGAAAGCAATAAAGACAGAATTATAAAGAGATAGGGATAGAGAAAATGTGCTCGGGGATTTTTATCCTCGTTCGTTTGCAGTACACTACAAACTACATCTAAGCCCCTCGGTTGATCTGAGAGATTTTTCTTCACTAATCAGAAATGTAATTTACAACTACACTTCCAATACAACGAGACATAAACTTCCTTCTTAAAATCGATGAGCCACAAAGCCTAGTTTGAGCCCTTATCTACGCCTACTTGGATACCATACCGTTCACGCAATTTGGTCCTACCCGAAATTCTTGCTCGAGTCAAGACTTTCTATCCAATGAAAACTCCTAATTCTCGACCTGTTATGATACCACACATCACAAGAATTCTCCTCAAATTACAAAATTTTCGCCGAGTTACTTTGAACACTAGAGTGTGCGGATTACAACTCTAAACTCGGCTCTAATCACCCTTGACAGAAAGATCTCACAAACACAACCCTAAGACCTAATTATGAAATCATGCAAGGAGTGTTTTCAATTGAATGAAAAATGATTTTGTGCAGTGAATTTTTTTTATCTCTTTTCTCTCTATTCTCTCCTTTCACTCTTGAAGCTCATGCAAAAAAAATCAAAGATACATCAAGATAGCTTTGAAACTTTTTAGCACAGTGAATCTTTGATTCTCTCCCTCTCAGATATTTTCCGGTCCTTGCTCAATGAAGGTGAAAAAGATGTTTTAAAACGTAATGGATTTTGTTTCAAAATAACAGAATTAGCTCATAACTGATATAACATATGTTAATCGATTAAATGGCAACCTTACTCGATTAACGGGTTCTTTAAAAACAAGTTTTCAGTTATGGCTTAATCGATTAAAGTTGTGCTTAATCGATTAACAAGCAAAAATCTTGGAAGATTACATTTTGTAACTCCATTTAATCGATTATGACTTTCCTTAATCGATTAAGGATTTCTTCCAGGATTTAATCGATTACCAACTGGGTTAATTGATTAAAAACACTTAAAAATGGTTTTTTTTTATGCGCTAAATACCCTATATGATGAATGAACATGCAACATGATTTTTAGAAAGAATAAAGCCTTTAAGTACAAAATCATGAATGTGTGTATGCAAATGCATAAGTGTCATTTATCATATATATGTATGATGATGTTATGCCTCATTCTATATGATTTTCCATTTTAGACTTTTTGTGAGACACTTCCATCTTGGGTTTACCTAACCTAAGACTCAATATTAGGCAATCAACTTAAAACTCTAGAATATAAAAAGCAATCCTAGACTCTATGATGTTGACCTTGAGTTCTTGGTGTGTTATTTGTTGAGATGTCCAAGTCTTCAAGCTTTCACATTATACCTTGTCTTCATCAAAACTTCGTAAGTCAATTATAATGGCATCCTTTGATTATTTGTCATTTCAAGTTCATCCAAACTCAAGCTATTTTTAGTCGATCAAATTATAGGTTTTAAGAAGTGAATAAAGCCTCTTAAGATATTTAAATATTATTTTTAACCTAGCCTCCTCAAGATCCTAATCATGAGTATTATTTTTAATCAAATCTTTTCAAATTTTAATACACACACTCTTATTGAGGCACATGTCACACAAGTATATTTTTTTAACAAAAAAATCATACTTTAAAGAGAATAAATAATATAACCCAATGTGAGAGGAGTAAATAATGATTATGTTATTATTAAAGCTTTGGCTGAAACATATTTTTCACGGAAGTCGGTTGGATTTTGATTTTTATGTGTCTAATTGTGGGAGGTTCAAAGGTGATTATCAAATCTTGCTAGGTTGGATAGTATGCAATATTATTAATAAAGTTTAACATCTATACACATATAAAAATTTATATATAATCAATGCATTATTTACTATTCATTTGTATTATTTTTTGAAAAATCAATGATCTATTGAAAATGAACGATGGATGACAAGCTAACAGTGTATAAAACTTTTACATTGTCAGCACATACATTTTTCTCTTATTAACATCATATTTGTTATTAAACTAGTCAGAGTATGTATTATGTTGTGACGATTCAGCCGATGTATCACTAATTAAGTTACATACCAGTAAAAGCAGTAGTGTAAAAATTTGTTCGTGCTGGCCGGTTCAATCAGTAAACCGGTCCCAATACTGATACAGTATAATAATTATACTAGTTATTCAATCATACTGGTCAAAACTGGCCAAAACCGGTCATACCAGCTGGTTTTCTATTGAACTGTACCGATTATACCAACCAATTTTTATTTAAAATTAATCTTTTAATAAAAATAAAAAAGTTATTGGTTTTTTTTGTTGATTTTCAACATTAATGATAATATATTATACACGTATTTCTAATTTTGCCGGTTTGATGACCGCTACGTTATTAATAACACTGGGTAAAAGTATAATACATATATATAATACTAACATTAATGTTAAAAAGTAATAAAAATGTGATAAATATTTTTATTTAAACCATTTATTAAAACAAAATGTGTGACTTGATATATCATCTTTTAGAAGTATAAACTAGAGGTGACAAAGTTTTCCACAATTCATAATTCATCTAAATCCCTCCAAATTAAATTCATTCAAATCCATTTGTTAGAACTAATGGATTTAAATAGATATAACCCAATAGATAATATTGATAATGGATGGATTCAAATCCATTCATTACATCTCATGGATATCCATAGATATCCTCATTTGGATGGATATCCAATCCATTCAAAAAAACAAAAATTCAAAATTGATTTTCTTTGTTTTTTCATATTTATTTTAATATTTAAGAAAACTAATTTAAGCAAATTCATCCATAATTCTTACTCTCAATTTTAGTATTTTATTAAATTAATATCAATCATAGGACATATGTATGTAGTTAATATTAAAACTTTATTCTCAGATACATAACATATATAAGTATGAGAAAAATATATACAATGACAATGTATGAATTTTACTCTAAATACATCATCTACCATTTTATATTTAATCATCATTGACTCTTAAACGTCACATGCTCGTAGAATATTAAAAAAATATTTTTCTATAAAAGTTCAAAAACTCATATTTTAATTTTTTTTCTTCTTCTAAAAGTGTTTTATAAATGATTTTAGAAATGTTTTTTTAAAACGTGATTTTAAAAAATGTTTAGTTGAGATAGTAGTTTTTAAAATAGTGATTTTCTTCAATAGTGCTTTTAGTTTCAATAAAAAAATCAAATGGATTGAATATTCATCCATCAAAATCCATGAAAATGTAGTCATGGATTGGAATCTATTAGATTGGATGAATTAGATAACTTAAAACATATTTTAAATGAATTTATATGGTTTAATAGATGACTTTCCACCACTGCATTAACATCCAAATCTAAATCTCTAAATCCATTCATTTGCCACCCTTCGTACAAACAAAGATAATGGTGGTGTGTCTGATTCACCACAACAATATTTTGGTAAAAAATAAGTCATTTTCATACAAAAAATTATAATTTTAAATAAAAACCAACTAGTATAATCAATATAATTTAAATAAAAACTAATCAATATAAATATTTTTGATCAATATAATTATATGAATGATATACTTATTGTACCATATAGTCTGATGACCAATTCACCAAATTTCTGATTGAATTGACGAGGTACGTTTTTTATAACTACAATTTTATATTTGATACTTAAAAGAACTAGCCCAATCCATTTTCAATAAGGCCACAAACAAACGTTAAACTAATTTTACCATTTAATAGGTCTCATGACCAATTTGCTTATTTCATATTAATATTTTCAATCTTATTCTCATACGTCAAAGCCAAATTATCTCAATTAATTTTTAAATATTATTCTGTAAATGCATGTTGCTTGCATTCTCTATTCTACTAATAATTTCTATAAAAATATACATTATTTTATTCTCAGTATGATGTGTTCTTGGCCCAATAAATAAAAGAAAAGGATGCTTTTGCTATAAAAAATTTAATGTTTCAATTAATAATAAAAATGAGTCTAATATCTATATACTATAAACTTAAAGATTTATATGTGATTAATATATTATCCATTTTATATTAGTTATATTGAAAAATCAAAGATAATCAAATATGAATGACAATGATACAATAATAATATACAAAAATTCTTACTATCGAATATTTTTCTAATAAAATAATTGTTTGAAATAATGATAAGATAATCTGTCAGTATGAAATAAATGTAAGAAATAAAAGAGGTTAATAATAGGACCAAGGGCCCCACTTGCAACAAGGTACCCAAATACTTATTAGAATGAGCACACTATGTGGTGTAGATGGCATAACAACAAACTGAATGGTTCATTTTCACTTAACTCCACTATATCCCTCAAATTGAAGGATCAAATCAACAAAAGCATAACCTCTGCGACCAAATCCAATTCCACTTCTCTCTTTTAAACACAACCATGTCCCAAACCTGAATCTCCAATTATCGAAAAATGGAATCAATTCCTCATTCAATCCCTTCCATCAAACCCAACTCTCTTATCATTTACACAACAACTTCAAGATTTCGATCTTCCAACAACATAACTCTTTCTCCACCGTTAGTTTCAATCAAACCCTTCTTTTCCGTTAAATCACTCTCTCTCCATCACCGAAGTCTTCGTTTCGTTGCTAAATCCACCACTAGCCATGGAGACCATGACCATCATCATGACCATCATGGTCATCATCATGACCATCACCACCACCATCATCATCACCATCATCATTCGCACGAAATCGATGGTGCGAATCTCACGAAACCACAGAAAGCGGTTATTGGTTTCGCTAAAGCCAGCAGATGGATGGAGTTGGCTGACTTCTTAAGAGAGCATTTGCATCTTTGCTGCTTTTCAACTGCTTTGTTTGTGACTGCTGCTATTTGTCCTTATACCTTGCCTAAGCATCTCATTAAACCGTTTCAAAATTCTCTCATTTTCGTTGCATTTCCTTTCGTTGGGGTAATGTTACTACATTTCTTCGTTTATGCTTGGATAATTTAATGTTACAAAGTAGTTTTTGTGTAGTGAGTATTTTTAAGGGTATTATGGCCAAAGTGAGCCTCGGTGCGCAATGGGAATGTTGCCTCTTGATGTCTGTTTGCAAATTGATTTTTGGAGGAAAAAAGAAGGCGTCAGAGTCATCTTGCAGGGTGTATTTCATGGCTCCCAAACTTTTCCCTTCCCTCCATTACCCTCCGAATCAGCTTGCAAACAGACCCTTATGTCACGGGTTCAAATCCTCAAAACAGTCGCTCCACTTGTGGGGTAAGGCTGCATACATTTACCCTCTACAAGTCCCACTAGCTAGGAGCTCTTGCACTAAGCTGATCATTTTTATTATGGTTAGGGGAATAATTAAAAACCTAAACTGAGTTTTGAAGAATGGAGAAGTGAAAATTTATTACTTCCTTCAACTAAGTTTTGAGCTTCAAATCCAGTTGTAGCTAACTGACTCAGGCTAACTAACTGATGAGTAACTAACCCAACTATACTTTAACAATAGTATTATAGATCCATTTTCACTTATGTTGCGTGTATATGGATCAGGTTTCTGCTTCACTTGATGCTCTTATTGAAATCAGTAGTGGAAAAGTGAACATCCATGTGTTAATGGCAATGGCAGCATTTGCATCAGTTTTTATGGGAAATGCGTTGGAAGGAGGGTTACTTCTTGCCATGTTTAATCTCGCACATATAGGTGAGCTACTCAGAGTAACATGTTTGGTGAAATTTGCTTTGCAAAGCAAGGTTCAGTCGTTCGCTATAAGTTTGATTTGCTTAAGTGAATGATTTCTGCAGCTGAGGAGTATTTTACCGGTCGTTCAATGATTGATGTTAAGGAATTGAAGGAAAACAATCCGGATTTTGCCCTTGTTCTGGATACGATTGATGGTAAACTAGCTAATACCGTTGACTTGGCATACAAGAGGGTTCCTGTGCATGATGTGACTGTAGGATCATATATCTTGGTTGGTGCTGGTGAGGTATGTTTTTAAAATTTGATGCCTTGCAATATCTACAAATTTTGAATTGGTTGAACTTAATTATAATTTCCTTCAAATTCTAGAAGGTAAAAAAGTGACTGTTGTGTTGAGTTGGATTTTGAAGTTTTAAACTGGCTAAGCAGTTTTTACTGCAACCATAAGCTGGACTTTGTAACAGTTTGTGGAGGCTTGGATATAGTGAACCCTTGCATATAGTGTGCTGCATTATAAATTTATGACTATTTTTTCGTATACAAAATTATTGATGTCCAGAGGTAAAAGGAAATATACTTTATCTTTTGTGCACAATAATATTGAAATATTTTGAACATAATGCTCTTTAGTAGAATATATCATCCTTCTTTTATACAAATAAGTATATCAAGTATGTAACCTGCATCAAACTAAGCTGTGAAATCAATTTGGTAATAGAAAATTAGAAATGCTTTTCTTGGCAGTAATCCTTTCGAAGGACACCAATTTTCAAATTTTGTATATGGGTGTCCATGATGGCTTTTGCTTAACATTTTATATTAGAGATATCAGTAAGATTTGAAAACGTAACAGATAGATATAAAGACGAACTTGTATAATTTGAATTTCAAGTCTTTATTATACAGCAAACATTGAAGTATAATGGGGATGGTATTGTGATTAGTCTGTGCCTGTAGATTGTGAAGTTTTCCAAGGTGGTGCCACCATTACCATTGAACACTTGACAGGGGAAGTCAAACCATTGGAGGCCAAAGTTGGAGATAGAATTCCTGGTGGTGCAAGGAACTTAGATGGGCGAATAATTGTTAAGGTATGTTCATTTGTGTACTTGTGTACATTAATGTTTGGTATTTCAGCCCTTGATATTGTGGAAGATCCAACAATCGTTCTACACGTCTGTACATTTTATTAAAATTTTAAAACTTTGCATTTATATTCGCAACAATCAAAACAGTTGTAGTAATATTGGTAGCATGAGGAACAGAAAAGGCAGTGACAGGTAGTTGTATCTCAGGCTGTGTGGTGATGGACATGCTAAGTTGACTGGTTATGAGGGTGGTCAATGATATTGGTGGGACAATAAGGTCTAACTGGTGGCTTTAATGAGTGGGAAGCTGCAGTAGTAGTATAGTTAATGTTAGTACACAGTTGACGATGGGTCTTTTCAATCTGTTATATTTTATTTTGGGAGGGCGGTGTAATGGCATTGGATGGACTACTAGTTCTGAGGTAGCTAGGTGGCGGTAGGGATGAGAGGAGTTGGTGATGGCCGTATTAATAGGTAGTTTGTGAGATTTGCTGCATGTTTCAGCTGGAAATAATTTTTTTTATTATTTATTACTTAGTTTCACATGAACATATAATAGACCTAAGTTTGAGAATTTTGTTTTCATTGATGAAGAATAAGGTGATGAAACCAATTCGAAGATATGTGTGACTAACTTGCTAGAGTGTGCTGCTATGTTGCTAGTGCTAGCTTGTCTTGTTCAACACTTTAACTTGCTTCTGAATAGGCGCTTGTCTTATATAAATTGTGCTTTTGTTGGGAACTTACTACAAAGTTTGAAATTATTTCCTTACAGGTAACAAAGACATGGAAGGAATCGACTCTCAACAGAATTGTGCAGTTGACTGAGGAAGCTCAGATGAATAAACCTAAACTTGAAAGGTGGCTGGATGAATTTGGTGAACGCTACAGCAAAGTTGTTGTGGTGTTATCGATTGCTATTGCTGTTATTGGGCCACTTGTATTTAAGTGGCCATTCATTAGTACACCGGGTAATTTTAATTCCTATACTCTATTAATGCCATATAAAAGTTTATAAACTGTTGAAAATGTGTATACTAATCATGTTACCCTATTGTATCTTCATATTTTTATATTTGTGATTTGCCTTTGTGAGATCGGATATTTCATTTACTCCTTTCCCTTAATAACCACTTGGTAGAAGCTTGGAATTAAAGTGGAAATGGTGGAGATCAAGCTCCTGACAAGCAGAGGTAGCTCTCTGCTGAGACTGAAATCACAAAGAAAGTGTAGGAGGAAAGGGAGAAATTTGCAAGGGAAATTATGCAGATGCAACGAATCTATTGCCCATTTCCAAAACCTCACCACCTCTCAGTTATTGCCTAAATCTTTCTCACTCCTCTCCCTCATATTTATCCAACCTTCTTCTGGTAATGCCGAATCAGTCCACTTGTTCCTTCTCCATTTATATTGTGCTAGCTGTCAAGGTTGTTAACAACCTGTTCTTTTGCCCTTTTCTCTGCTCTGGGGAAAGACCTCCAAAGCTCCCCTTATTCCTCCTTATATACAATTATACATACTCATCCCATCCTGCTCTTTTAGCCAATATGGACACTGCCCTTGCTTCTTCCTCTTAGTCTAGACTTGGGCTAGGGCTGTATCACAACATTCAAGTGATACAGAAGTCTATCTTGACTTGTGGAGTTCCCAGTGTTTTAAATTGCGGTTACTGCAATTGTGACAGTTGCAATGCGGATTGCGGTCGTTGCAGTGTGAATTATTTTGTGAGTAAAAAAATATTTTTGATATCGATGCGGTCTGATGTGGCCCAATGCAGCTGCATTGTGGCTTGATGTGGCCCAAATGCACTCTGATGCGATCGTGTTGCGGTCCATTGCGGTCGCATCATTGTGATTCGGTGCCAGACCGCAATTATGGTGTGATGTGGTTGCAGCGGTCACCGCAACTGCAATATTGCGATCGCATCATGTGATGCGGTCCCCAATTTAAAACACCGGGAGTTCCTATTTATTGATATGATACTATAATCATTATCACCTATTTCTTTAATTGCTCTTTGTCATTTTGTGTTAACAATTTTACATGGTTATGGAATGTGTCATAATGGTGGAGCTTAATTAATAACTATAAGATGTTTTGGTGTGAGGAACTCATGAGTAATTGCAATTTATTGGTACAAGTAAAGCCCTAAGTTCAGATAGACCATTGGTTGGGGTATGTTAGCTATAGATAGAATTGATAGTGTAGGACAGTTCACAAAATCACTTCAGTTTTCTAATATTCCGTTCTTCATAGTTAGACAGGTTGAGCAATAACTTCCATAGTATTCTGTTTTTCTCTAATTTTAGTTCAGGGTGGTACTATCCTAATTTTTGGTTTTTTCTTGTTCTATTAAAAAAAGCTTCTATGTAGATATGACTTAAAATTCATCTTTCAGCTTATCTAGTGTCTGGTTGGTTGATGTAGCATGCAGAGGTTCTGTTTACAGAGCCTTAGGACTCATGGTGGCAGCATCACCATGTGCCTTGGCTGTGGCCCCATTGGCATATGCTACAGCAATCAGCTCTTGTGCAAGAAAGGTATCCATTAGCTATTGACAGTACAACAGTTTACTATTTTTAGTACACAATATCAGAATATATTTCAAGTTCAAACTTATCACAAATAGATTGCAGTTCTAATCTTTTAACATCTTCCCCCTTTGCCACAAATTTTCAGTTATGAAGCATTTGCACCCTGTTAATATGATTTTATGTTTTTCGTTTTTGTATTCAACGTTATATTTTTAAAGAACTACTATCCTGCATGTATTTGCTATCACGCAATACCTAAATCAATTGCTTAGTTATAATCATCAAAGCTTATGGGTAAATAATGCAGTAACTGTCTAAATAATATAATGAAAACCTTTTATATAAAAGTTATGACATCTGAATCATTTAGGTTAATGCTGCATTTAATAAATTATCTTTTTATCCATTCCGACAAAGAGTTATATTTCATCAACGGTCAGACAATTAGAGGAAGAAATTATTTTTGAAACGGTATTAGATTTTGTACTTATGATAGTATGTATTTCTTTCTAATACTAGTTTCCCTTCCGACATCTGTCATGAGTAAGAATTTTACACCAAATGTTGACCTGAAACTTGATCATACTCATGCTTGAAGAAAACCTAAGCCATAAAGATGCCTGATGCTTCTAACAGGGAAATAGGTACTGTCTTCAAGATGGTGAAACTAAGTTTTAATGCTTCAAAAAAATTTAGTAATTAGGTCTGTCAATATTCTATTGAATGGAGTAATTTGGTAATCTTGTTTTTAATTACATTAGTTTATCCCCTCTTCACGTAGTTTATGTTTGTTAGTCTGAGTCAAGTTGGAAGCAATTCAAAATTTTCCAGAAATTTTTAATCATGGGATTCTCCTTTTATTATGGGTGACATTTACCTCAATTTGCAGGGAATATTACTCAAAGGTGGACATGTTCTGGATGCTCTAGCTTCTTGTTACACTATTGCATTTGACAAGACAGGAACATTGACGACTGGTGGACTTGTGTTCAAGGCAATTGAGCCCATTTATGGTCATCAAATTAGAAACATATCTAATGTTTCTTCCTGCTGCATTCCCACCTGTGAAAAAGAAGCTCTTGCTGTTGCTTCAGCTATGGAAAAGGGTACTACTCACCCTATTGGAAGGTATCATTTTGAACAGAATATATTCATGTTATTTTTAAATCCTCCCCTTACAAGTTGCAACTGTTGTTTTATTTAATTCTTTACATTATTGTTTTATCTCTTGAGAAGAGGAGCAGTAATTTTCCTTTTGGCGTGTTTCTTTCTCCGTATGTGTTAAAAAAATAATTTCTCAGTGGTTTATGTCATCAGAATTTAAGCATTCTTTATGTAAAATAAATTGCAGGGCTGTGGTTGACCATAGTGAAGGCAAAGACCTCCCATCTGTTTCCGTTGAAAGTTTTGAGTACTTTCCTGGTAGAGGCCTTACTGCTACTGTTAACGGCATTCAGGTACCATTTTATTATGTGCATTAGATCAACCTATTACTTAATATTAACTTTGCTTGATGAAGCCCAGTATTATAATGTACACTATTTATATTGACAATATCTCAAGTTTATATTGCATGTTTGACTTAGAGCCCTCTCTATATTTCAACGTAAACTTTTTTTAAAGATTTGTGTTTTCATTATTTTGCATGTTTTCTTCATATACTGTCACTAAGACGAGTACTAACTATATATTATGACGGGACCCATAAAGTGATAAATAATAAGTTGGACTTGTATGCATCTTTTTTTAGTGTATTTGTGAGTAACAAATAAAATGACTCGTTGATTTTTATCTTTTTATAGTCAGGAACTGGTGGGGATAAACTATTGAAAGCAACACTTGGGTCTGTAGATTTCATCACTTCATTTTGTCAATCTGAAGATGAGTCAAAAAAGATAAAGGAAGCTGTTAATACATCTTCTTATGGAAGTGATTTTGTTCATGCTGCCCTTTCGGTTAACCAGAAGGTTGTACGGCTAACTACTATTATTTTCTTGGTGGATGAATAATGCTTTGAGAATTTCAAATTGCAATGACCTTCCCAGCCTGAGAAACTGGCCTCTTACTCAAGTGTTTCAATTCTTCTAGTCTCATTATTTTGAAATAGACAATAATTCCCAAACAAAAACACATTGAACCTGATTATATGATGATATGCTACATAGTCTCAGTCTCATCATTTTTCATTTGAACCTAATTGATAAGTCGCTTGATGCAGGTATCATTGATTCACCTAGAGGATAGACCTCGTCCAGGGGTTGTTGATGTTATTCAAGAATTGCAAGAAGCAAAGTTTCGTGTGATGATGTTAACTGGTGATCATGAACCTAGTGCTAGGAGAGTTGCTAGCGCTGTAGGCATCAATGAATTTTACTGCAACCTAAAGCCTGAAGATAAACTGAGCCATGTAAAGGACATCGCAAGAGATATGGGTAAGTTCTTGTTCAGAGGGTTTTCTTTCTTCATTTCTGAGTCTTTCGTTGTACCTCTGTTCAGTGATGCAATTCAGTTGTCTTATTTTCATGATCCCCACATGATTAATTGCATTATCTTTTACCCTTTTTCACATATGTTATTGCTCTCATTCTATTCATCATTTACTTCTGCAATAGGGGGAGGATTAATTATGGTTGGTGAAGGTATCAATGATGCCCCAGCACTTGCAGCTGCAACTGTAGGGATTGTGCTTGCTCATCGTGCTAGTGCCACTGCCATAGCTGTTGCGGATGTGTTATTGCTTCGAGAAAATATTTCTGCAGTGCCATTCTGTATTGCCAAGTCCCGCCAAACAACTTCACTGGTATTATATCTCAACTGTTTTAGTACATTATTTCTTTAGCACTGGAATATTATTGCCTTAGAGAGAAAGTCGAGGGAACTCCTGTTGTATAAAAGTTGGTAGAATCTCGCATTAGGTTAGATAAAATACAGGTTGCTTTGTCAATGAAAATGATTTACGGTAGAGTATTATGGCGTCATTTGGTCTATGTTGCTTACCCAACCTAGTGGGAATAAAACTTGGTTCTTGCTGTTACTTGTATGTTATTGTCTTTTACATAAATGTGAATGCAATGCAGATTAAACAAAATGTGGCTCTGGCATTATCCTGCATCATCATGGCTTCTCTTCCATCTGTTTTGGGATATCTTCCTTTGTGGTTAACGGTATGAAATTCAATTTAATTTTATGCTGGATCTTATTGCTTTTTGTCGGTCATGTCTTATAGTCTGTGTAAACATGAAGAATGTGATTCTGCTGTGAAACATTTATTTTCTTTTGGCATTTTGTATTTTTTTAATCATAAAGCAGTGAATAACTTGAACAAACATCTAGTTATCATGGTAGATTTTTAAGGTTCGGTTGTGCCAATACCAGTCTGCTGGCAAACGAAAGACACAAAATTAGGTGAATTTATGGCAAGGTGGTAACTTTGTTGTTAAAGAAACTCAGCTCACTAGAATTCCTGCAAATTATGTCCTTGAGAATAGGACCTTTACCTTATGACATTGAAGTCAAATCCTCAATTGCTTCTCTCTGAAACTTCCAAGGGTGTCTGTTTAAGTCTCTTTATCCTTTACATGCATGCAGGTTCTTTTACATGAAGGTGGAACCCTGCTTGTGTGCCTCAATTCCATACGTGGTTTAAATGAACCATCTTGGTCCTGGAATCATGATATATTAAATTTGATTAGCTGGGTTAATTCTAGATTACAGTCTCTCAGGACAAATATCAATAGCAAAAGCAGCATCACAACGGCAAATTTGTAAGTTACAGTGATTTGAAGTAGAGCATTGCAGATTTGTATTATGTTTATTTCAACAAACAAACCTTAGTTTCACTATGTGTCTACCTACGTGTGTTTGATGCTATGCATAGTCGGTTCTAAGTCCAGATAAAAATATGAAGATTGTGTTAGACAGTAGACAATCAATGTAAAACTCACCAAATATTTATGATATATTACATTTATCTATTGAGAAAAATGTCAATATCCCTTGTATATCTATAGGCATTTTTCTCATAGTGAATGGAACGTTGCCTATTATTTTATGCTAGTCTCCCATTCTTTAAGCCTCGTTAACCCTTTCAAAATGGAATATAAAAAATGGAATAAGGGAAGAATATGCATGAACATTTTGCCCAAGTAGTAAAACAGTAGTTAACCTTGGACTGTATTTTACTACTGGCTGTATGCAAATACTAAAGTATTAAAAATGTCATCTTAGTTGAAATGTTTAAGACCCTTTACACAAATTATCCATATTTAACTGTGTAGGGTTAGGTAGTATTTTCTAAGCCATCTCCATGTTTCCGAAGTTTATACTAAAGGCAGAAAAAAAAACAACTTCAATAGAAAATGAAATTATGCATATCTGCTATTACCTGCCTTGCTGGGATCAAATTCATGTCTGCTTGATATAAAACCGATGATAATAAACAAACCTTAATCTTAATATAAGGTTGATTATATGAATCGAACAACTTCATAATGCTTTATTATAAGGATAAACAATTTAAGGACCACTTTTCATACATAAAAATGAGTGGTTAAAATTTTGGAATTGTCTAAAGCAATTATGTTTATACGGTAAAGTAGATATTGTCCTCATCATCTACCAGCCACGAAGAAATTGAAGGCTACTTTACTATAACATGGAGATATAATATAAATCTGGTCCATCAAAGTTGTGTAGAACAAACTAATCACATCATTAACTAAAACAGTTTAGGATTATATTTATCAACTAACAATAATAATTAGGGTCTGCTTATGGAATCTAAGCCTGTATTGCAAGGCACAATGTTAAAAGTGTTGAACTTACACCATGGAATTAATGTTTGAAACATGATAATAAATGTTCCCACACAATTAACTTAAAAATTCTTCTGCGAACTTATTAATATGAAATGTACTTTACTTAAGAGTGATGGTTACAAGTGGATACCTATCACTTTCTTTTATATTACTTTAATGTAAAATTAAAGAAGGATATGGTGCAAACAGTTAATTAATGTAAAAATTCCTCCAACTGCATGTCCTTAGTTACAGTTTATTTAATGGAAATGTTACGTAGGTGGATAAGATTCACGAATTTGGAGAAGTCGTGGGTCAGCAATGCGACTTCTATGTGATCTCGTGCATCAAAGACACGAGACTCTCTCTCCTCTATGGAAGTCGTGTTTCACATGCATGACTTTCAATTTTTTAGAAGTCGTGAACCTTAAATACGATTTTCATTGTATATTAATAATAGAAATACTCTCTAGCATAGTGGTTCTTGGTTTACATGATAACCTAGAAGTCCATGGTTTATATTGTTTTAAACAATTAGGTAATGAATATAATGAAATCTAACCATATTGTATTAGAGTCCTTGTACAACTAATATATGTCAAAGTTATAAAAAAAATAATGGGTGAGTAGTATTGAACCATAGACCTCTAGGTTACAAATCAAACCAAGAACCACTAGGTTAGAAAATATTTCTATTACTAATATACAATGGAAATCCTATTTAAGGTCCCCAACTTCTAAAAAACTGTAAGAGTCTCGTGTAAGAGTCTCGTGCCTTTGATGCACGAGATCATAGGGAAGTCACATTGTTGGTTCATGACTTCCCCAAACTTGTGGATCTCATCCACAAGTTCCCTAAAAACTACACTACTTCTATAAAAATTTTGAAATATATACCAAATGTATGATAGTATATTATGTAAATTTTCCTTTATTTAACTTGTGCATCTGAAAGCAATTATAGCTCAAAAAGTTATGATGGTTAAGGTCTAGCTGCTCTTCTACTAGACTTCTAGTACAGGAATATTTGAAGCAATTATAGCTCCAAATGTAATAACTTTAAGTTTTATGGATATAAGTAAGGATATTCTTTACTCTATGAGTAAGAAATTAATCTCTTTAGAGGTGTGTAGTTATTCATTCTAATAAGTGTTGTTCATCAGAATCAAATTTTTGACCTTTGAACTTATATAATACTCGAGACTCCGATAAGCCTTTAACTACTGGATTAGATTGATAAACAACTGTTAGTTTAAGATAATATTATGATACCCAATCAAATATCAAATTGAAAGATGATTATTAAATGGTTTAATTTATTTAACCAATTAAATTGTCCGATGGGATGAGATGATTAATGATTATATATAAAAATGTAATTAATAATTATATAATTAATAATAATACATAAATATAAATCATATATAAATTAAAAATCATTAATTAACTAGTAATATGGACTTGTGTCCCAACTTTTGAAAGTAAATTAGTAAACATAAAATCTAAATAGTACATATTAGGGCGAGCATAAACTAGATAAAGCTTACCCCTTTTGCGGTCCTTAAAATTGATTGGATTATTTTTTTAACCTAAACATGATCATAGGTTTAAAGGTTGATTCGATCTTAAATGTCAATTGAGATAACTTTTAATCGAACTCGGTTTAGACCCAATTAAGTATAATATATTCTCATTTTTAGATAAAGTCTTCACAATATTATTTATGATATATAATTTAACATATGAAATTATATGTATGTTAATATTTTGTGAATTATTGACATATATGTATATATGTGATATGTGCCAAACATACCTAATTTTCATACACATTTATGACACTTATCTTAAGCATAATTGAGAAAAACCAACTTAAAACAATACTTTTTGGATAAAATATCACAATCTTGTATATTTGTGTTTGTATTTCTTTTTAATGTGTTTTATAGGATTAAGAAATTAAAAAAGAGAGAATAAAAACTCATGGTCGAAGAAGAAAAAGAAGTCAAACTCAAGGTGCTCAAGTAGACAACTGAGCATGGACCAAGCCACACTGAGCTGACCTGGACACCAGCCTGACACAGTCAGGCCCAACCCGGCTCAGTCAAACCAACCTGGCACAGGCCAAGTTGCTCAAGCAGGAAGCTTAGTAGACCTGCTTGACCGCTCAGCCTAGCACCAGAAAAAGCTTGACACGGTCAGAACACAAGCTTGGCACGGTCAGACACAAGCTTGACACACGCCCAAGCTGCTCAAGCAGGCAGCTCAGTGGTGCCACATGTATGTTGAGCGGTGAACCAGACACCTGACCAGGTCAACAAGCACCAAGCCACGTCTCAGTCAGCACGGTCAAAGCTGCTCAAGCAGGCAGCTTAGCGGTGCCACATGTGTGCTCAGTGGTGTGCACCCAGACTTAACGTAGCCATCAAGAAAACCATGAAGTCGTGCATGAACTCACTTCAAGTAGTCCACAATAGGCTTTTCAGAGTAGCTCACTATAGCTGGTCCCATAGCTCACAACTAGCTTTGATGAGTCAAGCTTAAGGAAGTGACAAAGCTACTTGACCAAGTGACCAAACCCATGCGAAGGGTTTGGTCAACTGCTGAGCGGTGCAAACAAGCAGCTCAACAGTGCCAAGGAAATTCTATAAATAAGAATGCATTTCATTCAAACATGTCTTAATTTTCTCAAGACTTCTTCCCTGAAAAACACAATTCTCTTATTTTATTTTCTTTCTTTGAAGACTCGGTTCATAAGAGCTTTTTTAAGTAAGTGTTATAGTTTTTAGTTTATAATTCAAGAGGAGAAAGGAGAAGGCAAATGAGATACAAAAATCCATTTTGTAATCTCATTTGGAACCTAAAGCATCCAATCCGTGGATGGATGGCTCATGCTCCTAACAATTTCATTTGAGTTTGAGAAATTCTTAATGCTCTTTTTAGATTGATCACCAAAAACCCGATTTCAAGTCCTGAAAAATTACTTGTCTCAAACACTTAACAAATAAACTAAGAAGTAGTTGTACTACTTAGTTTATTTGCCAAGTTAAGCATGCTTTTATTAAGATCTTATATTCATTACTACTTCAATATTAGAGTCGCCAATGATTAGGACAACCTAGTCTCTTTATGGACGTAATATTGTTTAGTAGTGAATATAAGTGATCATCATTCAACCATTTTAGGACATACACTAAAAGGAGGGTGTCAGACCTTGGTGTTTGGAGTTAATCAAAGTAAAACATAAGAACTTGTCTAACTAGTTCAAATACATTAGAAGTTGAGAAATACTTTCATCATTCAAAATGATCTTATCTCCTTAAGAATTTGTTAATACTTAGTTTATATTTCTTATTAAGTGTTTATGTGCATATCAATTAAAAAACAATCAAAATATGTTCACTCATTATTTGTGCATTGACATATTCATATGATTCATTCTGTTATGCAATTCCTTGTGGTTCGACATAACCCTATACTATACTACAATTGAATCTTGAAAGAGGTGTAAATTGTAAAATAGTAAAGTGTTATCAATAAATTTATTTGTTGAAACACCTTTTAATATACAAAAGTGATGAAACTAACTTACTAACTTTTATTTATTGTTATTTACATTCCGCAATTTATTTATTCTTTAATACCAACATTCATTAAGGAAGAAGTTTGGTTTGTTAATAAAAGGAACCCGAAATGGAATAAATAAATAAATGTCACTTAACTTTATTATTCTTTTGTTCTTTATTTATTTATTTGTTTCTAACAACTAACCATTTATCACTTTTGTACATTAGAATACCATTAAACCAGTGTTGGAATTTATTCCACAAAACCGAGATTATATTCAAATGTACTTAATAATTATGTAATAGAGGATTGCTTCGATACCATTGTACCGACATTAGAATTTATTCTAACAAAGCCGAGATGAAGCAAAGAAAGAATAACTTATTCATATGATTATTAGAAGTAAGATATAACTGGAATATTCTTGAAACCATTATATCGGCGTTGGAATTTATTTCAACAAAGCCGAGATGACGAACAAAGAATAAAACCGAGTTCACTTACTTAACAAAATAAAAAGAGATCACACCAATAAAAAGGAATTTTCCTTTTCAACAAATTGGCGCCGCTGTCAGAGACAATTTGTTGAGGGGGAAAACCTTCTCCTCTAAGAAAAATCTTTCAACGATATGACAAAAAGATTAGAGAATCAATGACATATGAAATTATGTCAGTAATAAGGTTGTTGCAACCAAATACATTATATACTTTGGGCCAAATACATGTCATTCGTTGCAACCAAATGCATTATATCAGTAATATCATTAAATCAATATCTTATTTAACACTGATCATATCTTTTCAATACTCTTATCTCAAAAGTTAATCTTAGTACTATTTGCAACATTCTCATCAAAAATCAAATAATAAATAAGAGATGGAAATAATAAAATGATATTTTAAAGATTTAATATATATATAATTCAATAAAATATGCTTATTTTTTACTGCTTAAAATTGACTGGACTATTTTTTTTAACCTGAACATCATCATAGGTCCAAAGGCTGATTTGACCATAAACGTTGACTGGGATAACTTTTGAACTTGAATTCCGTCTAGACCCAATTAAGTATAAGATATTCTCTTTTTTAGATAAAGTCTTCACAATATTATTTATAATGAAATTATATATATGTTGATATTTTGTGAATTATTGACACGTACATATGACAAAAAGATTCGATAATCAATTACATATGAATTTTTATCAGGAATTTTTATCAGGAATTAGGTTGTTGCAACGAAATGCATTATATACTTTGGGTCAAATACATTTTAATTTTTAAATAAAATTTTCACAATATTATTTATCATATTAAATTATATATATGTTGATATTTTGTGAATTATTGACATATATATATATGTGACAAAAATAGAATCAATGACATATGAAATTATATTAGTAATAAGGTTGTTGCAACCAAATACATTATATACTTTAGGTCAAATACATGTCATCTGCTGCAACCAAATACATTATATCAGTAATATCACTAGACCAATGTCTTGTTTAACAATGATCATATCTTCTCAATACTCTTATCCCAAAAGTTAATCTTAGTAGTATTTGTAACATACTCATAAAAATCAAATAATAAATAAGAGATCAAAGTAATAAAATGATATTTTAAAGATTTAATATACATAATTCAATAAAATATACTTATTTTTTACTCAACTTTTTGCAGCAAGGTTTTAAAATGTTGTGGCTTGATTTCACACTAATCTTATCTTATCTTATCAATACTCTCAACTCAAAATTTAATCTCAATAATATTCGCAAGACACTTGATCACAAATCAAATCAAATAATATGGAAGAAATCAAAACAATAAAATTATTTTTAAATATTTTAACATATATATAATCATGTGAAACACCAAATAACCATGAGTGATATGATATCTTTCAACCTTTATCTTCTTATAAGGCTTGTGACAAAAATGTATTGAAAAGCAAGTCTTATTAGTGTTGGGAACATGTTGAACCTAGTCGACTTTGTGTTTGCACCAAAATATTAATGGATTCTTCACTTATCCGAACAGATTTTCACAACTATGATCAAAACGATATGTTGTATATATAAAATAAATATAAGATAAGAGTAAATTAAAATTTCGATTTTGAATTCCAAGTATATTACATCTTTTTAATTTAAACCTTTTCATCTTTAATGCTGATTTCTATCTAAATGATCCTAAACTTGGAGAACAAGACCAACCATAAGTCCAACAAGTGGTAGAGAAATTTCTTATTTTCATTTCATTGGATAATGCTTGATACATCCATCCTTGCCCTTCAATTTCAGTGTGTGAAAGGAATGAAAGTCCATTCGACCATTGAACTTGCCTTACTATTCCCACTTCATTTTTTTTTCTCTTTTCCCCATTGTATAGCAACCCCAACTTACTGTCATAGTTTTAAATCTAAGTCTACCACTACACAAGACACTAATATGTCAATTTTGAGAATCCCCAAAATCCTATCACGACCACAATTGTAGTCACATCCATCACAAATATCCCAAAATGTTCACCTTATTTTTTGAAGTTTTCTTCCTTTATTACCTAAGTACAGAAAACATAAAAAAGAATGAAAAAAAATTGTATCCGGTTCTGAACTTTGTTACATTCTTGAACCCATCACTAGAGTCTTGCAAACACATCCCAGCCATGTAACTACTCACTTCCTTCTTTATCATCTCTTGCATCACCACCATCAATTCATTACTCAAATTCAAAGCTCCTAACCGTTTCTATTCCATAGCCGAAGGATCTAGCGGTGGCATTAGCGATTCCATCATCGACGACAAAGGTTTAACATTATCTCCCACAAACTCCACCACTCGATTGGAAACCTCCACCGAAGATGATGGTTCCACCCAGGAAGAGACAACGACAACAAAGTTGAGGGAAAATCATTACAAAACGACGTCATTCTCGGGAAAGAATGAAGCACATCGTAAGGAACGCTGCACTCACTCACCTCTGATGACGATCCAAACGTGCTACCTGGCATGGTGACTCAACCACAATTTCTGATTTGTACTCTTTTATTCTTATATCATCATTTTTGTCTAGAAAACTAATTTACATTTATAATTTATTTTTTAACTATGTTATTATTCATTACTCTTCTTTTTCACGTTCATCTATCCATTTCTTTTTATTTTAGTTTCCAATGTGGATTAAATGAAAGGGAGGGGAGGAGAGGATACCCATTGAGGGCTTAGGTGTTTGAGGTCTTTGAAAAATTATTACATAGTTCATAGTAATACTTAGTTCATATTAAGGGAATGAAATATCTCCATGATATATAAGGAGATAAATTATCTCCTCCGACCAGTGGTGAAATTATGACATGTGTCATGTTTCATCATTTTCTATAAAAATATTTTTAAAAATAAACAAAATAGTACATATGTCACATTTTTACTGGCTAGAGGAGATAAGTTATCTCCTGATACAATGGTGTCAACTGCAACTTCTTATTTGTACATTTTTGGTGTATATCTTTTTGTGTTGAGAAACCCAATTTATTTTTAAACTATACTCTTATTTATTACTTTTCTTTTTCACATTCTATCTCTCCATTTTTTATACTTTAGTTCAAATGTAAATAGAAATAAAGATGAAGATAAATATCATTATCCAAAATAAAAGGGAAAACAAATCATAAAAAATCAAAACAAAATCAAATGATTTTTAAAAATTATGAGAACACTATTGTAAATCAAGGTATATTACTTAGCAAATTATGATAGGAAAAAACTGAAACAATTTAAAATAAAATAGGAAACAGTGAAATTTGGCCACTGGATAAAAAACTTTTGGTAAAACCAAAAGTATTGATTACTCGATTTTTCTCTTCAACTTTATAGTTCACCCTGCATTCATTTTAGACTGTCTAATATCTGATCCCAACACCGAAAGGCTCCAATTTGAGTAGAATTAGGAATTTGCAAAGCTACTGTTTAAACACATTATGGTAATGAGACCTAGATAAGATAAGAACATTTAAAATATGAAATAAAAAAACAGTCCTAAATCATCATCTTCAAATTCCCTAGCAATAGTGCCAATTTTAGGAATGGACTATAATGATGTATTATTGATAAGTGCCAAAAATACTTAATTTTCATTTATATTTTATGGCACTTATCCTATGCAAACATGTGAAAACTAATTTAATTCAACATTTTTTAGATAAATTGTAATAATTTGATTGTATATTTTGTCCACCTTTTTTATCCATATCTTTGTGTAAAGTTTTTAGAAAAAATCGAGAGAAGAAAAATTCAGCAAAATTGTCAAGCAAAGAGGTGTTCACATAAGCCACACTTGATGCACACATGACAAGCTAAGTGCATGGCCAAAGCATGGACAAAAAACATGAAGCTACTCACTAAGCAGCATGGCGTGGACAAACATGGCCGCTAGCTGACCTGACACTAACTTGGCTTGGTCAGACACAAATATGGCACAATCAGACTCAAGCCTGACACAAGCCAACCTGCTCAAGTAGGCAGCTCAGCGTGCTCCTGGACCGCCTAGCCCGGAACCACACACCTGGCCAGATAGGAGAACCTGCTCACCAAGCACCTACCTAGCCTAACCAACCTGCTCAAGCAGGCAATTGAGCAGTGCCACCTAAGGAACATGGCGGGCTAGACCCAACAAGTGGTCAACTTGACTTGGCCACCAAGCAATGAAGGCATCATGCATGACCTCACTTGACAAGGCCCCTAAGCACTTTTCAGAATAGCCCACAATAGCATCTAGAAATCTTGTACTTTGGGCACACAGTTCCAAACTAGTTCTTAGGTAACTTTTTCTTAGAATTCAAGAGGAGAAAGGAGTTGGCAAATGTGATACAAAAGTTAATTTTGTAATCTCATTTGGGTCCAAAAGCATCTCATCCTTGGATAGATGGCTCATGCTCCCACACATTGATTTTAATTATGGTGGAATGTTATTTCTTTTCTTCATTTGTATCATCTTTTAAATTTGTGGATGAGTTGCTCTCATTAAAAGTTGGCCCAAGTGTGATGTCTGGGTGCAATTCAGGCCATTCTAGTGCTAAGGGGTCTTCTCCTAAGAGCCTTTCGGTGGAAAATATTTCCCCTAATTTACATCAGCTCTTTCCAAGGAAGCAGGGTAGACCGAAGAGAAAAGGGAATTTTAGCAAGAGGGTGTCAAATTCCCTCTTAAATATGGCTTCTATTTCCGATAGAAGGATTGCGAGGAAATTAAAGAAGAAGTCCTCGAAGATCAAACCCTTTCAACGGGATAAGTTAGCTGAAGATTCATCCAGTCAGGTGGATACAACAATTAGCATCTCCATCTCTGATTCTCATGTTAGGAAGGTAAATAATCTCATCCTATCTCAAGGAATTAGTCAATCTGGAAAGCTTTGGGACATTGGAAAAAAGCTGGGAGTTACGTTTGAAGGCAAGGATGAAGAGATGATAAATCGTATAGAAGCTATTCAGGAGAGGGATAGGATTGGGTCCAGTTCAGCCAATCAAAGGGATATTTCGGTTAATCCATGATTTGTGCATCGATTAACTCTAGGGGATTGGGGAGTGGTGTTAAAAAAAGGGAGGTGCAGAAATTAATTAGGGAGAATCATGTTGATTTTATTGCTATTCAAGAAACAAAATTAGAAGTGTTGGATGATCGTTTGTGTAGATTCCTGTGGTGTAGTGATGACTGTGACTGGGATTTTAATCCGTCTGTGGGGAGGTCTGGAGGTATCCTCAGTATGTGGGATAGGTCGAAATTTCAGAAGGTTGAGGTGGTTCATGGTGATGGGTTTTTAGCAGTGAAAGGCAACTGGTTAAATGGTTCTGTCTTGTGTTGTGTGATCAATATTTATTCGCCTTGCAACTTGCTTCAAAAGAAGATCTTGTGGGACGCTCTCTGTGTTTTCAAGGAGTCTCTGGGGAGTATGCCTGCTTGTTTTCTTGGTGACTTCAACTCGATTAGAATGCCGTCGGAGAGAAAAAGTGTGGGGGAAGTGGAGAATGTTCGAGATTCTCACCTTTTCAATGAGTGGATTCGTAAAATGAATCTTGTGGATTTACCGCTGCTTGGTAGAAACTTTACTTGGTATCATTCGGGTGGTGCTTCCATGAGTAGATTAGACAGATTCTTGCTTTCTAATGATTGGTTATCTCATTGGCCGGAAGCATCTCAATGGGCTCTTAACCGATCCTTCTCTGATCACTGCCCAGTTTTGCTGAAGTATAAGGTGGTTTCTAGGGGTCCTTCCCCCTTTCGTTTTAATAACTGCTGGTTGCAGCACAAGGACTTTAAGACTTTTGTCTCTAATTCTTGGCATGGTTTTGCGGTTTCTGGTTGGGCGGCTTTTATCTTAAAGGAGAAGCTTCGGCTTCTTAAGAAAAGCTTAATTGAGTGGAACAAGTCGACGTTTGGTTGTCTGGATTCTCAGTTGTTAAATTTGAAGGCTGAATTAAATGATTTTGATTTGTTAGGTGAGGCGGGTGTCTTATCAGAGGCTCAATTGTTGGTGAAGAAGAAGATCTCGGCTGATTGGTGGTTGGCGTCGAAGTTGAAAAATAATCTCCTTCACCAAAAAGCGAGATCTAGGTGGCTTAAAGAAGGTGACGCTAATTCTAAATTTTTCCATTCTTGTATCAACAGTAGGAGAAGGAGAAATCAGATTCTTGGGGTTAGCATTGATGATCAGTGGTGTGAGGAGGAGAATGATATAAAAAAAGGTATTTTTAACTACTTTGAAAGTTTTTTTCATGAGAATTCGGTTTCTAGACCGAAATTGGATGGGGTGGCCTTTAAAACTCTATCGATTGATCAAAAGACTATGTTGTGTTCTGATTTTGGGGAATCTGAGATAAAGGAAGCGGTTTGGAGTTGTGCTACTGATAAGAGCCCGGGTCCTGATGGTTTTAACTTTAAATTCTTCCAGAAATTTTGGGACCTTTTAAAGGCTGATATTCTCAATTTTATGAAGGAATTCCATTCTAATGCAAAGATCCCTAAAGGGGTAAATTGTTCTTTCATCGCTCTAATCCCAAAAATTCTTAGTCCCAATAGAATCCAGGACTTCAGACCAATATCCCTTGTGGGCTCTCTGTACAAAATCTTAGCTAAGGTTATTGCTGGAAGACTGAAGCTGGTTATAGCTTCGTTAATTTCGCCTACCCAATCGGCCTTTATTGAGGGTCGTAGTATTCTTGATGCAGTGGTTGTCATTAACGAGGTAATTCATTCCGCGAAGAGGTGTAATGAAGGGTGTTTATTGTTGAAGGTTGATTTTGAGAAAGCTTACGATTCAGTGAGTTGGAGCTTCCTTGACTACATGCTCCTTAGATTTGGTTTTCCTACTCCTTGGAGGAAATGGATTAATGTGTGTTTATCCTCTACTTCAATGTCGGTCCTCATAAACGGTTGTCCGACTAAGCAATTCTCAGTTTCTAAAGGCATTCGTCAGGGGGATCCTATGGCTCCCTTCCTTTTCTTAATGGTTGCAGAAGGGTTTTCTGGGCTTATGAGACAGGCTCGGCTGCAAGGTTGTTTTAGGGGCTTTCTTGTTGGGAGTCAGCAAGTGGAAGTGGCGGATATGCAGTTTGCGGATGATACAATGGTGGTTTGTTCTCCTCATGCTTCCAACCTTTGGACGCTGAAGAGTATTCTGTGTTGTTTTGAATTAGCTTCTGGCCTAAAGGTTAATTATAAGAAGAGTCATTTGTTTGGGGTTAAAGTTGCTGCGGTTTTTGTGGATGCTGCATCCCTCTTCCTTAATTGTAAAGTTGGGGCTTTTCCGTTTTCTTATCTTGGTATTCCTATAGGAGCTAGTCCTAAAAGGCTCTCGACTTGGGCTCCAATTGTTGAGGCAGTTTCTAACCGGCTTGCTTCTTGGAATAACAGGTTTATTTCTTTTGGTGGTAGGGTCATTCTCCTTAATGCGGTTCTTTCTAATATTCCTATTTACTTCCTTTCTCTTTTTAAAGCTCCTAGAGCTGTTGTGTCTTGTCTTGTGAGAATGCAGAGGAAATTTCTTTGGGGCAAAAAAGGTGGTGGTAGGGGGATTGCGTGGGTAGCGTGGAGTGAGGTTTGTAAGCCTAAAAGATTGGGGGGTTTAGGGGTTAGGAACATTGCTGTTTTTAATGAAGCTCTGTTAGGTAAATGGAAGTGGTCTTTCATGTCTAATCCTGATGCTCTTTGGGTTAAGGTTATTAAGTCTAAGTATGGGTTGGTGTCTGCGCCCTCGCGTTCGTTAGTAGTGTCGTCTTGGTGGAGGGGTGTGTGTTCGGTGGGGATGTCTAGTTTGTCTAGTAGGGATTGGTTTTCTTCCAATTTTGGTATGGTGATTGGGGATGGTTCATCTGCTAGTTTTTGGGATGATATTTGTTTTGGTCAGGTCCCGCTTCGAGTTGCTTTTCCGCGCCTGTGGTCGGTGGCTGCTAACAGGTTTTCTTTTGTTGTTGAGAATGGTTCCTGGATCAATGATAGGTGGGTTTGGGAGATTAGGTGGAGGAGGCCTCTTTTTGTGTGGGAATCGGCTTTGGAGAGAAATTTGTATGCAACTATTAGCCCGTTTTCTTGTGTTGTTGGTAAAGAGGATCATCTGAGATGGAAGTTAACCTCTTCTGGCGTTTATGAAGTTAAATCTTCTTATGATGTGTTGTTAAATGCTCCTCAGCATCCTCTAGGTAATATTTTTAATTTTGTTTGGATTAAATGTGTTCCTTCTAAAGTGTGCTGCTTCATCTGGAAAGTGATTAGATATTTGGAAGAGTGTTTATTCTTGGCTGGGGAAGCAGATGTCTTTGCCGGATAATTGCACTGATTTTTTCCAGCTTCATATGAACTTGTATAAGTGTAAAAAAGGGACGGATCTGTGGTCCATGATATGGTTTGCTTCTATGTGGTCTATTTGGATAATGAGAAACGAGGTTATCTTCTCTTCCAAGAATTTTAGTGTGGTTCATATTTTGGATTTAATTCAGATTAGATCTTGGACTTGGTTGTTGGCCAATAGTAAGTCCAACGATGTTTCCTTTTCTAATTGGTGTATGGATCCGAGGTCTTGTATCCTTCTTTCTTCTTAGTTTTCTCGCTGGTTTGTATTGGGTTAGCACCCCTTGTGCTTCTTAATATATTCTTTGCTTAGCAAAAAAAAAAAAGTTATTACTTTTGGTTATTTTTTATTCTTTAAGAAGTTCTTAATGCGGTTTTAGCTTCATCACCTAAAACTTGTTTTAAAGATCCAACAATGGTTCTTCTTAAGGTATTGATAAGTTAACTAAAAAATATAACATAAACCTTACTTCACTTGCCATATCAAAGTATCTATTTTAAACAAGTTATGTTCAAAGCTAAATAAAGTTAACAAAGCCTGAAATAGGATGTGACAACCTACTCCAACGAGTGACAGTTAATTATTATTTACTATATTACATAAGGTTTGAAAATCATCTTTCTATACTAGGACACTGGATGGAGGATTATGACTTGGTGTTTGGAATTAACCAAAATATAACACATAACTTGATTTATGTTTTCAAAATCATTTGAGTCTAAAATAATTCCATATTTCAAACCAATTTTCTCCTCAAGAATTTATGAATATTAGTTTATATTTCTTTGTTAACTTTTTATGCAACATAACACAAGAGTCATCAAAAAGTTGTTTTTCATTATTTTTGCTATAATATACCTATATGATTTTCTTCTATTAATACAATTCCCCCTGGATCAACATAGCCCTATACTATACTACAATTGAATCTTGAAAGAGATGCAAGTGCAAAATAGTAAAATGTTAACTTATAAATTTTATTTGTTGATTAAAGATTCGTAAAAACATAAGTTCAAACCAATTCATAACTTTGTACATCAGAATAATATTAAAAAAAAGTACAATTTAATCAATGAATTGTTACTTAGACAATACAAGAGTGATGAATAATAAATCTAACCGATAACATTTACTTTCTATCATTTAATTTCCGCAACTAACTTTTACTTTATGTCATTTAAATTTCCGCAACTAACATTTATTTTATGTCATTTACTTTTCCGCAACTAACATTTATTTATTGCTTTATTCTTTTATTTTTTATACCAACTCTTCAAAATAAGTGGTACAATTAACTGCTAACTTTATTCTTTTGTTCATTTTATTATCTTTGATATCAACCTTTCATAAGAAATGGTATGGTGAACTTAATAAAATGATACCGACCTTTATGGTATGGTTAAAAGGAACCTGAAAACAGATTAAATAAATAAAATCACTAATTAATTGTTCATCACTCATCACTCTAAAATAAATAAAATAAACTTGCAAGGCCACCATAATCAGTTTGTCTCGAAATCTGCTCTCAACAATTATCAATTTTTTTGCAATTAAATGCAATACTAGGTGTGAAGACTCTATGATCAATCTCAAGGAATCAAATTAGTTATCATTTAAAAGAACATCAAGACACAAGTAAAAAAAGAAAATGGTTGGTTCATTTGTTTGTTTGCAATCAATGTGATAAGAATGATATATGATTTGAAATGAATTGAACAAAAGTACAATTCTAAGGATATAAACACTCATAATTCAACAAACAATCGTTGATTAAAAAATAAATATTAGATCTTTGCTATGAAATTTATAGGTTAAATCACAATTCTCGACCATGGATGGATCAATCATGGTTACACTCGCCTAGAATTTTATTTAATGAATTTAAACAATGACAATCATCCCTTCAAGCACAATAACAATCATAAATCATATAATCCCCAAAGTTAGCAACCAATTGGTGTCAGAGATTTAAATTCCTAAGAAAAAATGATTACAATTGCTTATTCATGGTTCATCTCTATTGAATAAACAATAAAAAAAAGAATATAAACACAAAAGATTTTAACTATGGATCATACAAATGTTATGGATGAGGGTCCATGGATGATTTTCAACCATTATCTCATTGTGCAAACATGGACTCCAGACTTGGTTTCTCCTAAGGCCAAAATAAAGAGAACAATGGTTTAGATTAGATTTATTGGGTTGAATGTGTTCTTCTATGATGAGAATATTCTCATTACATTGGATGTAGTCGTTGGCAAACTAGTGAAGGCTAATAACAACACACTTGATGTGAAGAGGGACCACTTTGCAAGAGTTTATGTGGAAGTAGATCTGAACAAACCAGTTATAGGTAAGGTTTGACTAAAGGTTTTTGGTATCATGTGTAATATGAGGGATTGCATCATACATGCACTAGTTGTACCTGTTATGGTCGCTTGCTATGAAACATATATATATATATAGATACATGTGTCGGACATGATACGTATCTGATACATTAACACACATTTTTTATTAAAATATAAGATACGATACGTTTAGGGATACATGTATAAAATAGTAAAAATACATAAACTATGATAAAATTATAAGTGTAAATCAAAATGTCCAAAGTAGAAAATATAATAGAAATTGCAAATATTATCCTCTAAAATTCCAAGTACTAAAACTAGAAAATATAGTAGAATAATTCATAAAATTGCTTAAATAAGTTGGCTTTTGCCTGATTATTGAAATATTGCTTAGCTTTGATAAAACATATCATATCTTATCTTTTTTTTTGTTAAAAACATATCAAATATGTATCTTTATCTTTATTTATTTTAAATTTTGGATACTCTACGAATATATATCCTTCACGAATCTAAGTGTATCCGTATCGGATACACGAGGGTGTTCAACGAATCTGTGCTTCAGAGGTCACTTGCCAGGAATTGCATGAGAACTCAGGGCCAGCCAGCCTCGACTTCATCTGGAACACCAGCACTGTCTAAGGATGCATCATTGTTTACTCCACTGGGAACTCAAAATCCAACATCCATAAATGTTGAATTCATGGAGGAGAAAAACAAGGCGGATCATATGGGAGGAAATCTTGGAATTTCTATTAATGAAAATGAAGAGCAATTATTAGGTGATTGGGTGATGATTAAGAAGAAATTGTTAGGAATTAAGCCTATGAGGAGAGCCCAATCCAAAAGACTAGTCTATTAGGTGGAAGAGCCTCATAGCTTAAGTACCATATTGAGTTTAGGTGGAAGAGCCTCATAGCTTAAGCCTCACCTATCAGTATTCGGTAATATACCTTAATCCAATCTATAGGTAGTCCTTTCGGTGACGCAACTCTCAATGAAAAACACAAATTGTTAGGACTTAAGCATACGAGAAGACTAGTCTATTAGGTGGGAGAGCCTCATAATTTAAGTACTACATTTAGTTTACTATTCTACTCAATATGGGACTCCTAACAGAAACCCCATAAAATTAGTAACCATACGATACCAAAGGATACTAATAGTTTCAAAGGACATGCAACCAATAAGATTAATGGGAGGAGAGAAAAACCTCATGCACCCAAGGATTTGCATCATGATAACATGGATAACCCTTCAAAATTGCATAGGGCCCAACCAAGTGACTAAAAAGGCAACAAGTTGAATTTGTCACCAGAAAAGAATAAGAGTCAAAAGAGAGATGTTGACTTTGGAGTCTTTAAAAAACAAGTCTCGGCAACAACAATTGTCTTAAAACTCAACCAGGGAGTGGGTTTGCATGTTAATAAGGATTCATCATGGTACATCTCTATTGAATAAACAATAAGAAAGAGAAGATAAACACAAAAGATTTTAACTATGGATCATACAAATGTTATGGATGAGGGTCCATGGATGATTTTCAACCATTATCTCATTGTGCAAACATGGACTCCAGACTTGGTTTCTCCTAAGGCCAAAATAAAGAGAACAATGGTTTAGATTAGATTTATTGGGTTGAATGTGTTCTTCTATGATGAGAATATTCTCATTACATTGGATGTAGTCGTTGGCAAACTAGTGAAGGCTAATAACAACACACTTGATGTGAAGAGGGACCACTTTGCAAGAGTTTATGTGGAAGTAGATCTGAACAAACCAGTTATAGGTAAGGTTTGACTAAAGGTTTTTGGTATCATGTGTAATATGAGGGATTGCATCATACATGCACTAGTTGTACCTGTTATGGTCGCTTGCTATGAAACATATATATATATATAGATACATGTGTCGGACATGATACGTATCTGATACATTAACACACATTTTTTATTAAAATATAAGATACGATACGTTTAGGGATACATGTATAAAATAGTAAAAATACATAAACTATGATAAAATTATAAGTGTAAATCAAAATGTCCAAAGTAGAAAATATAATAGAAATTGCAAATATTATCCTCTAAAATTCCAAGTACTAAAACTAGAAAATATAGTAGAATAATTCATAAAATTGCTTAAATAAGTTGGCTTTTGCCTGATTATTGAAATATTGCTTAGCTTTGATAAAACATATCATATCTTATCTTTTTTTTTGTTAAAAACATATCAAATATGTATCTTTATCTTTATTTATTTTAAATTTTGGATACTCTACGAATATATATCCTTCACGAATCTAAGTGTATCCGTATCGGATACACGAGGGTGTTCAACGAATCTGTGCTTCAGAGGTCACTTGCCAGGAATTGCATGAGAACTCAGGGCCAGCCAGCCTCGACTTCATCTGGAACACCAGCACTGTCTAAGGATGCATCATTGTTTACTCCACTGGGAACTCAAAATCCAACATCCATAAATGTTGAATTCATGGAGGAGAAAAACAAGGCGGATCATATGGGAGGAAATCTTGGAATTTCTATTAATGAAAATGAAGAGCAATTATTAGGTGATTGGGTGATGATTAAGAAGAAATTGTTAGGAATTAAGCCTATGAGGAGAGCCCAATCCAAAAGACTAGTCTATTAGGTGGAAGAGCCTCATAGCTTAAGTACCATATTGAGTTTAGGTGGAAGAGCCTCATAGCTTAAGCCTCACCTATCAGTATTCGGTAATATACCTTAATCCAATCTATAGGTAGTCCTTTCGGTGACGCAACTCTCAATGAAAAACACAAATTGTTAGGACTTAAGCATACGAGAAGACTAGTCTATTAGGTGGGAGAGCCTCATAATTTAAGTACTACATTTAGTTTACTATTCTACTCAATATGGGACTCCTAACAGAAACCCCATAAAATTAGTAACCATACGATACCAAAGGATACTAATAGTTTCAAAGGACATGCAACCAATAAGATTAATGGGAGGAGAGAAAAACCTCATGCACCCAAGGATTTGCATCATGATAACATGGATAACCCTTCAAAATTGCATAGGGCCCAACCAAGTGACTAAAAAGGCAACAAGTTGAATTTGTCACCAGAAAAGAATAAGAGTCAAAAGAGAGATGTTGACTTTGGAGTCTTTAAAAAACAAGTCTCGGCAACAACAATTGTCTTAAAACTCAACCAGGGAGTGGGTTTGCATGTTAATAAGGATTCATCTAACTAATGGACCTTTAAAAATCCTTTCATCTATGATTTGGCAGTGGAGCTAAATCTACCATTAACATGAAGGCCGTCTAAAACTCAAGACACAGAATTTATCATGAGGATGAGGAAAACCCAAATGATAAGAGAATGAATATTGTTAATGAAGATGGATGTTCCACCAAACATGCTATGGATCAGGAATTTGTCCCTAATACCCAACCGTTGCAACAAATGTAGCCGAAGGGCTACTTGGTCTCACTCTTGTCCCTTTGCTTATGGATTTGTTCCAGGAGTTATCTCTCATTATTTGGAATATTTATGGAGCTTTTAGCCATTGCAAACAATGCCATATTAAGGATATTGTGAGCCTCCACCTTTCGTCTCAATGTGGATTCTTTTTAGTCGTCATTGGGTTACAGTTTCATCTATGTTCAGGAAGCTAGAGTTCATTTTGGAGGGATTTGAGTCCTATCCTCCAAAGACGATCTTCATTTTTCTCTGGTTGATAGTTTTTCCCAAGCTATTACCTTCTCAATTACTAGATGGCATACCACTTGGTTTTTTTTAGCAGTTTATGCTTCTCCTATTTTATTTCTATTAGGAACACCCTTTGAGATCATCTGATTTCTCTTCGAAACTGAATTAGTGGTCCTTGCATGCTTATAAGAGACTTGAATGATGTTTTTGTTAGGTATTAGTGGCAGAATACACATAGAAGGGGGTTGAATAGGTGTGGCGGAGCTCAAGTTCCGCTTTTTGGGTTTTTGCACACTTAGTGAAAAATGCCTAGTTAATTGATTAAGCACTGTTCACAATTGATTAAACACAGAAAAATACAGAATGCAGAAAATCTTGTTTAACAGCTCTTTTGCAAGGCAGGTTACGAGAAATTAAGCAATGATATAATATATATTTTTACACAAAATTAAACTAGTTATAGCACAGAACCAATATACAAATTATCATCTTATATCATGTAATATTACAACTTGAAATGTAAAAGAGAAAGGGATAAAAAAAAATTGCGCAAGAATTTTATCCTTGGTCGTTTTGCGGTCCACTGCAAAACTACATCCAGGCCTCCCCTTCTGATCTTGAGATTTTCTTCTTCACTATAGAACACAATGTACCGTTACATACACGCTTCCAATTACAAGACTCGAAGGCTCCATTCTTGGAAACCAAAGAACTTCGTCACCCTTGGTTTGACCTTTCCTAAAATCGCATCCCAAGAAAACCTTTCTTACCTAACCACAGCTAGGATTTTCCTAATCCTTGACTTACAACACTTTGAGTTATGAATGAGTACTTAATACTCATATTTTACAATAAAGATTAAAGACTAAAACCGAAGTAAGAACTCAGAAGACTTCCTAGTCTAATATGAATGTACATGCATGAGGTTTCTGAAATTATGCAATCATTAAAAACTATCTCTTTTCTTTCCAAGAAACACAAGAATGATACTAAAACGTTGTTATGATACTAATAGAATTTGTTATATTTTAAAATGTTGATAGTATATTCCATTGTTATCAAAACTAGTTTGTATCGGCCGGTTCAACCAGTGATCTAGTTTTAATACTGATACGATATAACATTTATATTGGTCATGCAATTATGTCGGTCACAATAAGTCATGTCAACCAATTTTCAATTGAACCATATTGGGCATAAGTCCATTGCATTCTATTTTTTGTGTGTTTTGGATTGATCACTTGGTGTCGTAGCACCACAGAGATTGGGATTCTTCACCAAGACTAGGAGGTCTTGATGTGAGAAAAAGAATCTTGGCTGGGGCTGTTTCGCGAGAAAGGTTTTCTCAGGCGATAAGTAGAGTCAAACCAATGGTTAGGTGTTCTAGATTTCAAGAAAGAAGCGTCCTATATTTTGTAAATTGAATTGGTGTGTGTGATCATACGTATATTCAATATTGTGAAGAAGAAAATCTCCCAAGATCAGAAGGGGAGGCCTGGATGTAGTTTGCAGTGGACTACAAACGAACCACGATAAAAATCCATATTTGCACGATGTTCTCTCCTTAAATCTTCTTTATTTTTCTTGCTGTTTCAATTCGAGTTAATAGCTGATATTTTGCATAATTGTACCCTGCCATATGCTTGTTAATATTGTTTAAAAATATGTGATTTATCTCTGTTCATTTGATTTTTAATAACTGTGTAATTTGATTAACTTGTTGTTTCCATAACTGGGAGTTGGTGCGAGAAGCGGTGATTGATAACCGTGACACCTATTCAACCCCCTTCTAGGTGTTCCTAGGCCATTGATACCTAACAAAATTAATAATATTTTCATCTTTTTTAATTCTCCTAAAATTATATAGCAGAGTATTATAAAAAATGGGAGGGATCCACTTACTCCAAGTAAACTTACTCCTCATCCTAGCCATTAATTCTAGGGAAATCCAATAGTTTGAATTAGAGAGTAGATCTAAACCATTCGATGTGCATAAAATTGATGGTTATGATGTCGGTAAGTTTAAAATACTTACTCTTAAAATAAGTGGATCTCTCCTCTATAAAAAAATACGTGAGGTAGCATAGTTATGAAAACCGTACCGTACCGGCCGGTTCAACCGGAAAACTGGTGAATCGGACCCCTAACCGGTACGGTACAGGTGTTGAACCGGACAAGTATCAAAACCGGTCAAAACCGGTAAACCGGCCGGTATTTTATTAAACCGGTTGGTTTATACACATATTTTTTTTTAAAAAAAAAACTTAAAAACTTAAAAACCCATTACAAGGTGATCCATCTTTTGCTAGGATTTTCCTAATCCTTGACTTACAACACTTTGAGTTATGAATGAGTACTTAATACTCATATTTTACAATAAAGATTAAAGACTAAAACCGAAGTAAGAACTCAGAAGACTTCCTAGTCTAATATGAATGTACATGCATGAGGTTTCTGAAATTATGCAATCATTAAAAACTATCTCTTTTCTTTCCAAGAAACACAAGAATGATACTAAAACGTTGTTATGATACTAATAGAATTTGTTATATTTTAAAATGTTGATAGTATATTCCATTGTTATCAAAACTAGTTTGTATCGGCCGGTTCAACCAGTGATCTAGTTTTAATACTGATACGATATAACATTTATATTGGTCATGCAATTATGTCGGTCACAATAAGTCATGTCAACCAATTTTCAATTGAACCATATTGGGCATAAGTCCATTGCATTCTATTTTTTGTGTGTTTTGGATTGATCACTTGGTGTCGTAGCACCACAGAGATTGGGATTCTTCACCAAGACTAGGAGGTCTTGATGTGAGAAAAAGAATCTTGGCTGGGGCTGTTTCGCGAGAAAGGTTTTCTCAGGCGATAAGTAGAGTCAAACCAATGGTTAGGTGTTCTAGATTTCAAGAAAGAAGCGTCCTATATTTTGTAAATTGAATTGGTGTGTGTGATCATACGTATATTCAATATTGTGAAGAAGAAAATCTCCCAAGATCAGAAGGGGAGGCCTGGATGTAGTTTGCAGTGGACTACAAACGAACCACGATAAAAATCCATATTTGCACGATGTTCTCTCCTTAAATCTTCTTTATTTTTCTTGCTGTTTCAATTCGAGTTAATAGCTGATATTTTGCATAATTGTACCCTGCCATATGCTTGTTAATATTGTTTAAAAATATGTGATTTATCTCTGTTCATTTGATTTTTAATAACTGTGTAATTTGATTAACTTGTTGTTTCCATAACTGGGAGTTGGTGCGAGAAGCGGTGATTGATAACCGTGACACCTATTCAACCCCCTTCTAGGTGTTCCTAGGCCATTGATACCTAACAAAATTAATAATATTTTCATCTTTTTTAATTCTCCTAAAATTATATAGCAGAGTATTATAAAAAATGGGAGGGATCCACTTACTCCAAGTAAACTTACTCCTCATCCTAGCCATTAATTCTAGGGAAATCCAATAGTTTGAATTAGAGAGTAGATCTAAACCATTCGATGTGCATAAAATTGATGGTTATGATGTCGGTAAGTTTAAAATACTTACTCTTAAAATAAGTGGATCTCTCCTCTATAAAAAAATACGTGAGGTAGCATAGTTATGAAAACCGTACCGTACCGGCCGGTTCAACCGGAAAACTGGTGAATCGGACCCCTAACCGGTACGGTACAGGTGTTGAACCGGACAAGTATCAAAACCGGTCAAAACCGGTAAACCGGCCGGTATTTTATTAAACCGGTTGGTTTATACACATATTTTTTTTTAAAAAAAAAACTTAAAAACTTAAAAACCCATTACAAGGTGATCCATCTTTTCAACTCTTCTTTAACACTTCAAGGCACATGCTTCCAAAGCATACTTAGATTACACATTTTGGTTCCTAACATTCGTGTGTAATCTCAATGACATTTGTATAATCTCAATGACATTTGTATAATCTTGGAGTACTGCCTGAAGATATGATTTGGTGAAAAATATAATATTCATATAAGATAACTTTGACTCCTTGATGTTAAATGTTAAAACTCTAAATTTATTTGTTTTATAGAGTGAGTTGTGAAGTTATGTCATTTATTTATATTTTGTGGTTGTTAAGTGATACTTTTGGATTGATATATGTTTTTTAATTTAGACTTTGAATTTGTTAAAGACTTAAAGTTGTTTATTTATGTGAATTTTGAGTAGATTATAAATATGAATTATAAATTTGAGTATCTATCTATTTGGAATTTTTTTGTTATAGGTTTATATATATATATAAATATAAGTAGGTATGTCCGGTTTAATCAACATGCGGTTTAATTACTGAACCACTGGTTGAACCACTGTACCATTATATCAATACCCTGACCGGTTTGATAACCAGTACGATTTTAACAACATTGTGAGGTAGTATATTATAAGTTATATGGGTCTTTTAGGTTGCTCCCTTTAATGTTTTTTATAAAAATTGAGTATACTAACATGAATTAAAAAATTATGAATATAATTAATAACATTAAATTTGTTAGTAGTCAAATGTAATTTCTTTTGGAATTATTCACCGTTGGGATCCTTTTTTTTTTCCACTTAATTAATAATTTTAAGGACTCTTCCTCTTTCTCTTTGTACTCAATCAATAAGAATGTTTTTAGTATACAAATTTATGAACATCTAAATTTGTATAACCCGATTTACATATTAGAGCAAGAGAAAAAAAAAGAATATATCAATGTTATTAATATCATATTAGTCTTTAAACCGGTCAAGGTATTAGTATAGCTGTATGGTGGTTTAACTTACGATTCACTAATTAAATTGTATACAAGTGAAGTTAGATATACATATATTTTATACTAACATTAATGTTGAAAAATTAATAAATAAAACAATAACTATTTTTATTTATATCACTTGTTAAAAAAATATATATGGTAGATCTTGTTTTTGATATATAAAAAATATAGTAGTTGTGTGTTTGATCCTTCATAGGAACATATTGGTAAAAATAAATTACTTTTATTAAAAATTAATTTGAAATGGAACTAGCCGGTATACCCAATATGGTTCAATTGAAAATTGGTCGGCATGACTTATTGTGACTGACATAATTGCATGACCAATATAAATATTATATCATATCAGTATTAAAACTATCACTGGTTGAACCGGCCGGTACAAACTAGTTTTGATAACAATGGAATATACTATCAACATTTTAAAATATAACAAATTCTATTAGGATCATAACAACGTTTTAAAATATAACAAATTCTATTGAATCCTATCAACCTTTTAAAATATAATAAATCATAACAACGTTTTAAAATATAACATATCCATGAAATATTTTTCATCCCAAAGTTCACATTTTTAACTATAAATATGCATCCCTAGTACACAATTGAAAATACATCAGAAAACCCAAAGAACCTAGTTTTATACCTACATAGCCATCAAGGTCAACTCAATTCTCTCTCTAAATAGATGCACAACCAATCTACACCGGAAAAATAATAAGACTTTTTATGGTCATCAATGTTTGACGTTAACGTCCATGGACTACCGCTCTAACTTCATTGACCATGTTGCCAATTTTGTGCTCCATCAGTACTTGTGCTTCTGAATCCATGACAATCCCTTGCTCTTGACTACGATGCTCCACTCGGTATCATATCCTTATTTATGTGAGTGGTCATTTTCTTCCTCATTTTTCATTCTGTCTTACAAGTATTAATCATTTTCACCTTTTGTTACATTATTGTGATTAAATTATTCTTTCAATTTTTTTATTTTTTACTCTACATCATTTATAATAATATTTATTATCTTTCATTTACTAATATTTATTTAATTTTATTTTCATTCATTTAATAATATTAAAATGTAATTAATAAATAACAAATAACATAAAATATTTTAAATCATAATTAAATGTTTAAAATAATACTTGATATACATAATATCCATCATATAATACCAATAACGTACTTTTAATAATGGAAGATAAAATATATTATAATAATGAATAATTAATAATAAGTCAAAATAATTATTAAAAATCTATGTATTCCTTAATAATAAATGATTAATATTTGTTTTAATAAATTACCTTAAAAATGGGGAAAAGTTGTCAAGATTCAAGTACACATTCACTTGACATGATCGATTAAAAAAAGCTAATATTCACAACATTTTTCTCCATTATTAATGTTATTTATTGAATGAAATATTACTAATTTATTTTTATTGAGTACAAAGTTTTTTTATTAATTATTTTGGTTCATTATTACTTATTCTTTATTAAAAAATATTTTTCTTAATTTTCCATTATTAAAATATTTTTATATTATTTTTTGGTAATAATGGAGATAGATTATAAACGTTAAGAATTATTTTAATAATTTAATTATTATTAATAAATACTTTATATTAATATTTTGTTTATATTTATTAGTTACATTTTATTATTAATATTATTAAATGAATGGAAATAAAATAAAATAAATATTAAAAAATAAATAAAGTAAGTAGATAATATTATAATTGATGTAGAATAATAAATAAAAAAATTAGAATGAATAAATAAAAAAAATGTATTATTATAATAAAAGGTAAAAAAAAAGTAATATTAGTTAGATAGTGTAAAAAGAAATGGAAGAAAAAGACCTCACATACAAATGAGCATAAGGTGCACATTGAAGCAAAAAAATCAAAAGCTAGGGATCTTTATGAACTCAAAGACACAAGCAACGATGGAATACTAAATTTGCAGCATGGTCAATGGAGGTATGGTGAAAGTCCATGGACTATGCGATGCTAAATATTGATGATTACATAACTCTTATTCTCTCTAGTGTGTATTGTATGCTCAATTTTTAAAGAGAGAATTGAGTGAGCTTTGATAGTTGTGTAGAGAGAACTATAGTTTAAAGACCAACACATTTCGAAATTAGGTATAAAGAGAATTTTATATGTTTTAAATGTATAAACACGATGATGACTCTAAATCATTTAGAAGAATATAATTTCCTTTATCCTTCCTCTTAAGTCATATAATAAGTGTTAACCGAAAATTGGGTCATGATAGTTGGCGACTCCACTAAGAACATTTTTAGAGAATCAAAACTAGAATCATGGATTGCATGGATAGTAACATACTTTTACCTTTTGATATATTTTAATTAATATAATTGTATTTACTTATTTTTGTATATATTCACTCATTTCTTAAAAAATCAGGTTTATATGCTTCTCAACACATACAATACGATATACTTATATTTGAGCATATGCTCAATGATTGAACTCACAATCTCATGCTTAAAAGAAGCACATCCCTTCCACTTGGATCAATAATATTTATTTAATTTAATTTTCATTCATTTAATAATATTAAAATTTAATTAATAAATAACATTAAATATTTTAAATTATAATTAAATGTTTAAAATAATACTTGTTATACATAATATCCATCCTATAATACGAATAACGTACTTTTAATAATGGAAGACAAAATATATTATAATAATGAATAATTAATAATGAGTCAAAATAATTATTAAAAATCTTTGTATTCCTTAACAATAAACTATTAATATTTGTTTTAATAAATTACGTTAAGAATGGGGAAAAGTTGTCAAGATTCAAGTACACATTCACTTGACATGATCGATTAAAAAAAGCTAATATTCACAACATTTTTCTCCATTATTAATGTTATTTATTGAATGAAATATTACTAATTTATTTTTATTGAGTACAAAGTTTTTTTATTAATTATTTTGGTTCATTATTACTTATTCTTTATTAAAAACTATTTTGCTTAATTTTTCATTATTAAAATATTTTTATATTATTTTTTTGGTAATAATGGAGATAGATTATACATTTTAAGCATTATTTTAATTATTTATTTATTATTAATAAATAATTTATATTAATATTTTGTTTATATTTGTTAGTTACATTTTATTATTAATATTATTAAATAAATGGAAATAAAATAAAATAAAAATTAAAAAATAAATAAAATAAGTAGATAATATTATAATTGATGTATAATAATAAATAAAAAAATTAGAATGAATGAATAAATAAAAGGTATTATTATAATAAAAGGTAAAACGAAGTAATATTAGTTAGATAGTGTAAAAAGGAATGGAAGAAAAAGACCTCACATACAAATGAGCATAAGGTGCACATTGAAGCAAAAAAATCAAAAGCTAGGGATCTTTATGAACTCAAAGACACAAGCAACGATGGAATACTAAATTTGCAGCATGGTCAATGGAGGTATGGTGAAAGTCCATGGACTATGCGATGCTAAATATTGATGATTACATAACTCTTATTCTCTCTAGTGTGTATTGTATGCTCAATTTTTAAAGAGAGAATTGAGTGAGCTTTGATAGTTGTGTAGAGAGAACTATAGTTTAAAGACCAACACATTTCGAAATTAGGTATAAAGAGAATTTTATATGTTTTAAATGTATAAACACGATGATGACTCTAAATCATTTAGAAGAATATAATTTCCTTTATCCTTCCTCTTAAGTCATATAATAAGTGTTAACCGAAAATTGGGTCATGATAGTTGGCGACTCCACTAAGAACATTTTTAGAGAATCAAAACTAGAATCATGGATTGCATGGATAGTAACATACTTTTACCTTTTGATATATTTTAATTAATATAATTGTATTTACTTATTTTTGTATATATTCACTCATTTCTTAAAAAATCAGGTTTATATGCTTCTCAACACATACAATACGATATACTTATATTTGAGCATATGCTCAATGATTGAACTCACAATCTCATGCTTAAAAGAAGCACATCCCTTCCACTTGGATCAATAATATTTATTTAATTTAATTTTCATTCATTTAATAATATTAAAATTTAATTAATAAATAACATTAAATATTTTAAATTATAATTAAATGTTTAAAATAATACTTGTTATACATAATATCCATCCTATAATACGAATAACGTACTTTTAATAATGGAAGACAAAATATATTATAATAATGAATAATTAATAATGAGTCAAAATAATTATTAAAAATCTTTGTATTCCTTAACAATAAACTATTAATATTTGTTTTAATAAATTACGTTAAGAATGGGGAAAAGTTGTCAAGATTCAAGTACACATTCACTTGACATGATCGATTAAAAAAAGCTAATATTCACAACATTTTTCTCCATTATTAATGTTATTTATTGAATGAAATATTACTAATTTATTTTTATTGAGTACAAAGTTTTTTTATTAATTATTTTGGTTCATTATTACTTATTCTTTATTAAAAACTATTTTGCTTAATTTTTCATTATTAAAATATTTTTATATTATTTTTTTGGTAATAATGGAGATAGATTATACATTTTAAGCATTATTTTAATTATTTATTTATTATTAATAAATAATTTATATTAATATTTTGTTTATATTTGTTAGTTACATTTTATTATTAATATTATTAAATAAATGGAAATAAAATAAAATAAAAATTAAAAAATAAATAAAATAAGTAGATAATATTATAATTGATGTATAATAATAAATAAAAAAATTAGAATGAATGAATAAATAAAAGGTATTATTATAATAAAAGGTAAAACGAAGTAATATTAGTTAGATAGTGTAAAAAGGAATGGAAGAAAAAGACCTCACATACAAATGAGCATAAGGTGCACATTGAAGCAAAAAAATCAAAAGCTAGGGATCTTTATGAACTCAAAGACACAAGCAACGATGGAATACTAAATTTGCAGCATGGTCAATGGAGGTATGGTGAAAGTCCATGGACTATGCGATGCTAAATATTGATGATTACATAACTCTTATTCTCTCTAGTGTGTATTGTATGCTCAATTTTTAAAGAGAGAATTGAGTGGGCTTTGATAGTTGTATAGAGAGAACTATAGTTTAAAAACCAACACATTTCAAAATTAGGTATAAAGAGAATTTTATATGTTTTAAACGTATAAACACGATGATGACTCTAAATCTTTTAGAAGAATGTAATTTCCTTTATCCTTCCTCTTAAGTCATATAATAAGTGTTAACCGAAAATTAGGTCATGATAGTTGGCGACTCCACTAAGAACATTTTTAGAGAATCAAAATTAGAATGATGGATTGCATAGCTAGTAACATATTTTTACCTTGTTTGATATATTTTAATTAATATAATTGTATTTACTTATTTGTATATATTCACTCATTTCTTAAAAAATTAAGTTTATATGCTTCTCAACACATACAATACGATATACTTCTATTTGAGCATATGCTCAAGGATTGAACTCACAATCTAGAAGCACATCCCTTCCACTAGGATCAATAAACTGAATTAATTATTTTTATTTTGTTACTTAAAATAATATCAAAATTTTATTTTATGATGCCAAATCAAATAGAAACAAAATTGAGGGTGTTGGTGTAGACATTAGTGGTTAGGCCAAGGGTAGACCACATGTATTATATAAGATCAAAAGTTAAGTTATACTTTTTGAGACAAACAAACACATGACTCAAAAGGATTGATCTCTTGTCCAAAGGGAAGAAAAGACACTAAACCGAAAAAATAAAATTGAAATATTTCAATCTTTTCATTTTCAATATTCCCTTTTACTTTAAAATTTAATTAACTATTGAAATTTAATTTTATAAATGACCCCTCAACTAAAATAATATAGTGAATTATTTTATTGTAGTGGTATTATATCTATAGGAAACTAGTACAAAATCATAACCATTGATATATAAAGAAAATCATAAATTAGTGAATTATTTTATTATAGTGGTATTATATCTATATGAAACGAGTACAAAATCACAACCATTGATATATAAAGAAAATAATAAATTAGTGAATTATTTTATTATAGTGATATTATATCTATATGAAATGAGTACAAAATTACAACCATTGATATATAAAGAAAATCATAAATTATGTGACGGTAGATAGAAAGAATGATTTTACATTTTTAGTATTTTAATTGAGCCTTGGCATTGTATGATAGGAAATTAGAAGAAAATATCTAGACAACTGATATTCTAGGAGCACGGAAATGTGAAGGAGGATAAAAGTTGAACTTTCACCTAACCATTATCTTAGGAGAGTGTTAGATTTTCACATTTTATGTGGAATATAATGTTGAATGCCATGTGTGAAATGAGTGTTATGACGGTTTCCTTCTATCTTTTTTCATCGGTTAATGATGCTTGGAAAAACAAACATATTTCTAGGCATGTTTAATCAAATTTTGCAATCAATTATGATAATGGAAGTTACCCGGCCCGTGCACCACAATCTCAATAATATGATTAAACATAGAGAAAAAGAGCATCATCCAACATTAATTTTTAATCATCATTGACTTTTCAGAAAAAGTAATCCAAATGAACGGTAAATAATATACTGATTATGTATACATCTTTACACTGTAAATTTATAGATTTAATACTCTTAAACTTATGTTAGTAATCAAATACCAAAAACTCAAAGTAAAGAATTAAATATAGCGGAGTTACATAGTATACTTTATTATTAATATTAATATAAACATTAGCATTTACAAACTAGAGCTTGTTTGTGTATGTATAAAAAAAGAGTAAGTAGTCTATATATCACTAAAATTAAGCAGTGTCAGGATAATTTACTTAAACATTAATGTGTTTGGGATTGAGTTATTAAATATTTTTATTCAATTACTTCAATTTTATTTAAAATTTAAATTAAATATTTTAATTTCGTTTTAAATGATAGTCACCAATTTTACGGTTTTGCTAATCTTATCCCTACATAGATTTTTTAATTAGACTTTTTAAGAATGGAAATATTTAGATTTTTTTAATTAGACTTTATTAAGAATGGAAATATTTGTTGCCTTTTATATTTTTATAAGATAAATGCTGGATTTTTTTATTGAAAAGTTTATTAAAAGTAAACCAAGTCAACCAGGTAAACCAAACAAACCATGCTTGTGTTATTAATCATATTACTTTGAATATTGATCAAGAGATTTTTGCCTTTGACCGAGGAATATTGGCTCATGACCGAGGGGACCAGGATCGTGACCGAGGAATGGTGAGCTTTGGCCTGGACCATGATCGAGCAGTTCTGGCGCATGGAACCTATTCTTGGCGCACCAAGTCTTGGCACATGTGCATTAGCATGATGTATCAGATGGCTGGGCGCATGAAGCCTGGGCGCACTTTGTTGGCGCACCAGGTTTGGCCTGGGCGCACTATGATGGCACATTGGCCTGGGCGCACTATGTTGGCGCACCAGGTTTGGCCTGGGCGCACTATGTTGGCGCACCAGGTTTGGCCTGGGCGCACTATGTTGGCGCACCAGGTTTGGCCTGGACGCACTATGTTGGCGCACCAGGTTTGGCCTATGGCACTGGTGCATCACACCAGGCCTGGGCGCACTGTCTTGATGCAGCAGACTTGGCTTGAAGGCCTGCACCAAATGCACGAGGTATGGGTCATGCACCACTGGAGCAGAATTGCTGTTGGCACACAAACATTATCTTTTGGATCCTTGGGATCATGTTCAGTTTTTTACCTTGGTCTTAATACTTTCCATTAGCCTTCTTTTGGTTATGATCTTTTTAAATCTCTTGGCCTAAGTTGGTTAGAAGGTAGTTGAGGCATGAATTGTTATTTTTCTGTTTTGGAGCTTGCTTGTTTCACAAGCAACTCTATTATTGTATATAAGTGATCCTTATGGACACTCATTAATTCGTTGAATGGAGGTATATTTTTCATGATTTTTCCGGAATATGGTATCAAGAGCCAGCCTCTAGGAAGACTATGCTCAAACACCTCTCTGCCCTATATCCCAACAATTACTCCATTCCTTCTCTGCATCCCTTTACATCTTTCCAACCTTGATCTAAGGCATGACAGAACAAATAAGCATGGATAAACAGAGAAACACTCAACTCATCACGCACAACAGTGAGACCAAGAACCCCTACTATCTTCACCCTGGAGACAACCCAGGAGCAACCCTCATTACACTACCATTGGATGGAACCAACTACCAAACTTGGAGCAGATCAATGAAGAGGGCCTTACTTTCGAAAAACAAATATAAATTTGTGAATGGTCTCATTACAGCACCAAGCCAAGATGACCCTGAATTCGACACGTGGGAGAGATGCAACAACATGGTCATATCATGGATAACAAGGTGCTTAACACCAGAGATCTCTCAAAGAATCATATACATTGAGAATGCACAAGATCTTTGGGAGGACCTCAAGGAAAGGTTCTCAAAAGGAGATTACTTTCATATGTCTGATCTCCTACAAGAAGTCCACTCAATAAGGCAGGGGGACAGGGGGATATCAAAATTCTTCACTGATCTAAAGACTCGATGGGAGGATCTTGAAGCACTTAGACCAATGCCCATCTGCATATGTGGGAACAGATGTACTTGTGGAATTTATGAAAAGATAAGAGCACAATGTGAAAATGAATACGTGATATGTTTCTTGAAGGGCTTAAATGAAGAATTTAGTACTTGCAGGGCTCAGATCCTCCTAATGGAACCTCTCCCATCCATAAATAAGGTATTTTCCTTGCTTGTCCAACAAGAAAGGCAATTGGAGGCAAGTACCCAAGGAACCAAGATCCTCTTCAATTCCACCAACAAAGGGAATATGCATCAAGATGAGCAGAGTCAATCTTGGAATGTAAGAAACAACTATGGAAGAAACAACACCAACCAAGGAAGGGGAAGGGGGTCAGCAAAATTCTATAAGAAGGCTAACATCAAAGTGTGCACCTATTGCAGCAAAGAAGGTCGCACAATTGACACTTGTTATTTCAAGCATGGATTCCCCTCAAACTATCAACAAAATCAGACAAGACAAGCAACAAACATGATCAATACTGCCACATCTGAAAACAACGCAGAGCCTGAGAATCAGAAGGAACTCTCAAGCTCAAGGACCCAGATTGCAAAAGGATACAACTTTGGAGTAGAGCAATATGCTCAACTAGCATCCCTGCTGCAGAGCGTTGGAGCCAACCAATCTGATCACAACATAAATCAACTCAGCATCACACCCATTGCACAAGAAGGGGATGATGCAGAAGATGATCAACAAGTATCAGGTAAGGTATCTCTATGGATCTTGGACACAGGTGCCACAGATCATGTTTGTCCTAATCTGCATGAATTCAGTATGTTTCACTCTATAGCACCGACAATCATAAACTTGCCCAATGGTTCCACCACTTGGGCTAGTATATCAGGGACAATCACATTGTCTAAGTCCCTGACTCTACATGATGTATTATATGTGCCTGATTTCAAATTCAACCTAATATCCATCTATAAGCTAACAAAATATATGAACTGTCAACTAATTTTTGATGGTCTAACATGTTGCATCCAGGATATGACTACCTTGAGGATGATTGGACATGCTGAAGTAAAGAATAGTCTATACATCCTTAAGAGAATCACTAGGACAGATGCTAAAGACAGTCATAATGTGAACAATACTTGTACCAATTACAATTTTGATCTATGGCATTTTAGATTAGGTCACCCCTCCATTGATGTTTTAAAATTTGTATGTAAAGCTTATTCATATGGGAATCATGGCCCCTTTAATGCTTGTGACTACTGCCACTTTGGAAAACAACCAAAACTACCCTTTCCTAGCAATAACAATAAGAGTAGCAATATTTTTGACTTAGTTCATATGGATATATGGGGACCAATAGGGACTAGTTCCATGCACAATCATAGATTCTTTCTGACTGTTGTTGATGATTATTCACGACATACGTGGCTTTTTCTCATGAAAGCCAAATTTGAGGTTAAACACCTTATTCAAGACTTTGTCAAAATGATCAAGACTCAATTCGACATAGTCATCAAGGCCATAAGGAGTGACAATGGGGTAGAATTTAACATCCCTGACTTCTTTAGAGAACATGGGATCCTACACCAAACCTCGTGTGTTGAGACACCTCAACAAAACTCAGTAGTTGAAAGAAAGCATAGGCACCTGCTAAATGTCACTAGATGCCTTCTCTTTCCTTCAAACTTGCCTAAAGCCTTCTGGTCCTATGCTGTGCAACATGCCACTTACCTAATTAATAGGCTACCTAGTCAAACCTTGGAACATAAGTTTCCTTTCGAGTTGCTCCACAAGAGTGTACCCAACTTGCTTGAAACCAAGGTTTTTGGTTGCCTTGGTTTCACATCTACTCTCACCCAACAAAGGACCAAGTTGGATCCTAGATTCAGGAAGTGTGTCTTCCTTGGCCACAGAACAGGGACAAAGGGGTATGTTATGTTTGACTTAAAAACCAGAGAGTGCTTTATTTCCAGGCATGTTATCTTCTATGAACATATATTTCCCTATAAGCTTGATAAGCCAGAGGACAAAACTAGCTATGTAGAGAACTCAGACCTAACTTTCTTAGATCATGAGGTTGAAAATAACCATGACATTCATTCAGAGGAACCTGACCATATTAATCAATCTGAGAACACTGACTCCATGATAAGCCAAGACTGTCCTCATAATGATCCTTCACCAATTCACACCCCTAGAAGATCCGATAGGGTCAGACAACCCCCTACTCATCTTAGAGACTTCTATTGTAATCTCCTTAGTGTAGGTAAACATAAGGAGAACAAAAGGGTGTGCCACCCCATCACATCTGTCCTATCCTATGAATCATTGTCTAAAAACCACACCTCATATGTCCTGAGCATAACTGCCAACAATGAGCCAAAAACCTATAATGAGGCCATAAAATCTGTGCACTGGATCAGGGCTATGCAGGAGGAACTTAATGCCTTAGAAATAAATAACACTTGGGACATAGATGATCTCCCTGATGACAAGAAACCTATAGGATGCAAGTGGGTGTATAAGATCAAGTATAAGTCTGATGGAAATATAGAGAGATACAAAAGCTAGGTTGGTAGCAAAATGGTATACCCAAACTGAAGGTATTGACTTCTTTGATACCTTTGCTCCTGTTGTCAAATTGACAATAGTAAGGCTGCTATTGGCCATTGGCTCTTGCCAAAACTGGATGTTGCATCAACTAGATGTCAAGAATGCCTTTTTGCATGGTGACCTTGATGAAGAGGTATACATGAACATACCTCCAGGGGTCACCTGCAATAAACCCAACAAAGTTTGCAAACTAAGAAAGTCCTTGTATGGCCTTAAGCAAGCAGGAAGGCAATGGTACACTAAACTTTCAGAGTGCCTCATTAGCTTAGGTTATACTCAGTCCCATCATGATCATTCCCTTTTCACTAAGAATGAGGGTAGAACCTTTACAACCTTACTTGTTTATGTGGATGATTTGGTTTTGGCAGGGAACAATAAGGTTGAAATAAACAAAGTTAAGCAACACTTAAATGACAAATTCAAGATTAAGGACCTATGGCCCCTCAAATACTTCCTAGGCCTTGAGATTGCTAGAAATAAGAACGGCATAACTATTTGCCAAAGAAAGTATGCTTTGGACATACTTCATGACACATGATTTCTTGACTCTAAACCTGTGCCCACACCTATAGTTAAAACTACCAAGCTTCACAAAGATGATTCCTCTAGCTAAACTGATCCAAGTCTTGATAGAAGACTTGTGGGAAGATTGCTGTATTTAACTAACACTAGGCCTGATATTGGGTTTGCTGTCCAACAACTAAGCCAATTTATGGCTCTGCCTACTAATCTGCACTATAAGGCCCTTTGCAGAGTGCTTAGGTACATTAAAGGAAGCCCTGGTCAGGGCTTATACTATCCCAATTCCTCTATCCTACAACTAAAAGCCTTTAGTGATGCTGATTGGGCTGCTTGCATGGACTCTAGGAGATCCACCACAGGCTGTTGTGTCTTCCTAGGAGACTCCCTTGTCTCTTGGAAAGCTAAGAAACATAACACAATGGCCAAATCCTCTTCAGAGGCTGAATATCGTGCCTTGGCTTTTACCTCATGTGAAATTCAATGGTTGACTTACTTGCTTGAGAATTTTAAGGTTCATTTTATACAACCTGCTCTTCTTTATTGTGACAATGATTCAGCAAGATATATAGATGCTAACTCAATATTTCATGAAAGAACAAAACACATTGATATTGATTGTCATGTGGTTAGGGAGAGATTGCACTCCAAACTTTTCCATTTGCTGCCTATTTCTACTCTTGAACAGGTTGCAGACAAATCCTAATCCTTTTCAATACTTACTCTCCAAGCTTGGTCTGTGCGCACTATGATGGCACATTGGCCTGAGCGCACTATGTTGGCGCACCAGGTTTGGCCTGGGCGCACTATGTTGGCGCATTGGCCTGGGCGCACTATGTTGGCGCACTAGGTTTGGCCTGGGCGCACTATGTTGGCGCACCAGGTTTGGCCTATGGAACTGGTGCATCACACCAGGCCTGGGCGCACTGTCTTGATGCAGCAGACTTGGCTTGAAGGCCTGCACCAAATGCACCAGGCATGGGTCATGCACCACTGGAGCAGAATTGCTGTTGGCACACAAACATTATCTTTTGGATCCTTGGGATCATGTTCAGTTTTTACCTTGGTCTTAATACTTTCCATTAGCCTTCTTTTGGTTATGATCTTTTTAAATCTCTTGGCCTAAGTTGGTTAGAAGGTAGTTGAGGCATGGGTTGTTATTTTTCTGTTTTGGAGCTTGCTTGTTTCACAAGCAACTCTATTATTGTATATAAGTGATCCTTATGGACACTCATTAATTCGTTGAATGGAGGTATATTTTTCATGCTTTTTCCGGAATAAAGTTGTCATTTTTGTATTGGCAAACATATTTTGGGTTGACTCACATTTTGTTTCCAGAAGTAACGATTTAAACCAGTAAACGTAATGAATATTTGAGATTATTATACATATTAAATTAATTTGCGTTTTAAGGGAATCTCTTCCTTATTTGAATTATTTTCATTACCTTCTAGGAACCACATAGACTATTTTAATATTATCTCCCGAGTTTATTAAATATCATCTTTCAACATAGATGATATATACACATATATAAAATAGTTAAATTGTATTCATTTTGATTAAAAAGATCCAATCAAACTAGATAGGACAAAACCGCACTTCTATCACACAATCAAATAAAACATAATGTAGCGGAAATGTCTCAAGTACAAATAGACTGGGAATTATGTCCGGCCGTGGCAAACAGGTGTGTGTGGCATGACATAATTGTGTAAGTAAGTCATGTTGAAGGATGTAAACAAATGTAAAATAGATCTATACTTAGGAAACAAACAAGGCTTAACTTCAAGATTGATGATCACAGAACACAGTTCATTCTAAACTATGCCCATATTGATGTATGGGAACCCTCTCGGGAACAATATTTAAGAGGTTCTCGACACTATGCAACCTTCATTGATGTTTTTTCATGCAAACTAGGAGTTTATTTTCGGAAGAAGAAACCAAAAGTCTTTGTTAAGTTGAAGATTTGGAAGGTGGAGTCTAATAATGATATATAGTACAAAGGTCCACATTTTCTGAAATTCTATATAGAACATGGAATTCAAAGACATTTATTTAGTAAATAAATACTCCACATCAGAATGATGTTGCATAGAGGATGAACATGACATTTAAATAGAGAACCAAATGTTTGAGATTGAACACTATACGTTCAAAATGTTTCTGCGCAGGACACTATATATCATCAATAAATTACCAAAAGCCTCATTTGATGGTAAAGTTACAAATGAAGTGTGGACATCTAAACCAATTGATTATAACAATTTATAAGCTTTTGGCTAATATATTTATGTGCATATATCTAGTGACGAGATCCCTAAACTTGATCCCAAGTTGTAAATATGTATCTTCATTGGTTATACAAAATGTATGATGGGGTTCAAGTTTTGGAATCCAGATTCTAGAAAGTTTTTTCTTAGAAGGGATGTAGTGTTTGATGAACAACATGTTGAAATAGTTAGTTTTGACATAGATGCCTAAGATGGATGGAGATACCTCGGGATCAAGTGTGGTTCCGATGAACAATGAAATAGTTAAAATTAAAAATGACAATGGCCATTCACAAGCTTCATTCCATAACATGACGATTGGGAGTTAATGTGTGCATCCATATCTACTTGCTTGAGACATGAATCAACATCCTATTAAACCTCTAGAAAGATATGACTTTAATTTATCTCCACATCAGTTTAGGAGACTCGTTTGACTTTCAATAGGCTACAAACAACAATGAGATAGAAAGTTAGAAAAGTGTCGTGATGGAGGAGTTACATGGTCAAGGACAAACAAGATGAAGAACTCAAATGCTTCAGATGGCCTATGACAAGAGCAAGAATGAGAAGATCCAAATAAGTATTGCAACAACTCGTGGTGGCCCTAATCAAAGCCCAATTGAAGGAAGAATACTTGAGGTCAAGGATAGTGCTTTGCATTGAAGAGTTAGGACATCTAGGCAGACCTAGGCACTGACATGACCATGGTCTATCTACGATTCGACCGTGTTGTCGCGCATCTTTTCCATTATTCTTCCATTTTATGAATAATTGTGATTTCCCTTTCAAATAAGTGATTTAAGACCCTTCTAGGCTAAAACCCATGTTTTCCTTATGGTGTATGTAACCTTTCAAATGTTTGTTTTTCCTTGCCCAAAAAGACTTAGTGGGAGACGAGACATTTATTGCTTTCTTAAAACTTGTACTTTCATTAATGGGGGTTGTCTTCTTATCTAGTTTAGGTGCCTATAAATGTACGTCCATTTTCATGAATGAACACATCTTGAATTCTAGCTTAAACATATTTCTTAGTGCAAATCGTGAGAGTTTTCGTCTTGGTTATTAGCTAGACAAATGCAGGGACTTTGCCGGGATAATCACCCTTCATGGCATCCAACTGCTGGTTTATCAACCATCCTTAAATGTGACACCACTCTAGTTCTATATTTCCATTTCTTACCCTCCACAAATTCATCATACACCTTGTTCTTTATGTTACTACATGTTAGTTAAGTTATCATCCTACACACGACCACCCAAATACTTAAGCTTTCTACTAGAGTAGTCATTCAACAAGGATCTCAAAAGGAGGTTCACATCAAATGATATATGCTAATAAAAAATTTGGTGAATAAAATCAACAAACGGTGTCGCAAATGAGTAAATGGTAAGGGGTTTATCCTAGCCATAGAGACTTGCTAAATCTAGCCTTTCAACAATTAAATCACTATCCTAAGTTAGTTTCGAAAGGTTTTTTGATGATGTTTGTTTATAAAATGTAAAATATAATAACAAAAGGAATTTGGAATTTAGATGTGGGATTGATTCCTATTCACTTTCCGTAACTTTGGAAGCAATCAAGAAAATAATTCAAGAATGAGTCTTACACAATGTTGGACCTCAAAACCACTAAAAGCTAATGTCTTAGTCAATTTAGCAAGTCATGAAATAAAGGTCTATGTCTAGTAACTTTACACACAAGTTTTAGGTCCGGGGGGGGAATAGGTGATACAATACAAAATTACCGTTGCTCGATAAACAAACAGATTACACAAAATTACATATTGTTTAGTCGATTAAACACAACTATAATCGATTAACTCGTTCTGCAGATAATCGATTAAGAAAACACCTTAATCGATTATTTAGTTATTGTTCTATGAAAACAATTTTCTTTCGATATCTAAGATTACCAAGATTCAACTAAACTTATATGCAATCTTTTAAATGATTAACAACAGTAAATGCATAATACAGAATATGCAATTTAACACAGAATGATATGCATGTCAAGTTGAGCAAATTATGTAATTGATAAGTGCCAAAAATACCTAATTTTCATACACTTTTCATGGCACTTATCCTATGCAAATCATGCAAAACCAACTTAATTCAACACTTTTTAGGTAAAATGTCCTACTTTGGTTATATATTTTGTCCACCTCTTTTCCATATCTTTGTGTGAAGTTTTTAGGAAAAAATCAAGAGAAGAAAAATTCTAAACAGTAGTCAAGCAATGAGGTGTCCACATAAGCCATTTTTGATGCACACATGGAAAGCTAAGTGCTTGGCCACAAGCATGGACCAAAAACATGAAGCTACTCACTAAGTAGCCTGGCGTGGACACTCAACACCGGCCAACTAACTTGGCTCGGTCAGGCACAAACTTCACATGGCCAGACTCAAGCCTGGCACAAGCTAACCTACTGAAGCTGGCAACTCAACATGCACCTAGGGACCGCCCAACAGGAACCACACACCTGGATAGAGCAGGACAAGCTGCTCAAGGAGGGAGCTTAGCGGGGCCACCTAAGAAGCTAGGTGGGCTGAAACCAGCAATGGGTCAACTTGACTTAGCCACCAAGCGACTATGACATCATGCATGACCTCACTTGATAAGGCCTCTAAGTAATTTTCAGAATAGCCCATAATAGTCTGGTCAAGTAGCTCACAACTAGCTTTGATGAGTCAACACCAAGCAGTTGAGTAAGGTACTTAGCCATGAACCAGACCCATGCTGAAGGGTTTGGTGCGCCCAGCATGGACAAACAGAGGGCTAGGCGGTGACCTAGTTTCCTATGAATAAAGGCCCTCTTCGACCATTCAAAGGGACTTCCATTATTCACTTCTTCTCTCAAAAACTAGATGAGGGATTTAGAAATGATGTTAGGAATTAATCAAAAAATAAAATACATAACTTGTTAATGTTTTCAAAAATCATTTGAGTTTAGAAATAATTCCATATTTCAAACCAATCTTCTCCTCAAGAATTTGTGAATATTAGTTTATGTTTTCTTAGTTAACTTTTATGCAACACAACACAAAATCATCAAAAAGTTGTATATCATTATTTTTGCTATAATATGCCTATATAATTCTCTTCTAATGCAATCCCCTTTGGTTCGACATAACCCTATACTATACTACCATTGAATCTTGAAAGAGATACAAGTGTAAAATAGTAAAGTGTTAAACTTTATAAATTTTATTTGTTGATTAAGGATTCCTATAAACATAAGTTCAAATCAATTCATGGTTTGTAATTTTGTACATAGGAATAATATGCAAGAAGTGCAATCCAATCAATGGATTGTCACTTGAAAATAAAAGAGTGATGAATAATAATCTAACCGCTAACATTTAATTTCTGTCATTTACTTTTAGCAACTAACACTTACTTTTAGTCATTTACTTTTTTGCAACTAACATTTACTTTCAGTCATTTACTTTTTCGCAACTAACATTTATTTATTACTTTATTCTTGATACCAATCATTCGAAAGAAGTGATATGATTAACTACTAACTTTATTCTTTTGTTCTTTTTATTATTCTTTGATACCAACCTTTCGTAAGAAATGGTATGGTTAACTTAATAAAACGAGACCGACCTTTATGGTATGGATAAAAGGAACCCAAAAATGGAGTAAATAAATAAAGTCACTAAATAAATTGTTCATCACTCATCACTCTAATTAAATAAAATAACTTGCACACTAGGAAATCCCTTTCAACAAGTGACACGTTTTGTTGTTGAGGGGGGAGTTCCTGGTGGTGAAATCCGCTTTCAACATTAATGCGAAAACATAAAAATATAACGGATAAGAAGAATGAGACACAAATTTTATCCTAGTACGTTTGCAGGTCCACTTGCAAACTACCTCTAGGCCACCCATTCTGATCTTGGGAGACTTTTCTTCACTACGAAATCTTTATGTATTCTTACAAACAAGCTTCCAATATAAGACGCAAGATGCTACTTTCTTGGAACCTATGAACTTGACAAACTTGGTTTGACCTCTCTATCTCGCCTACTAAGATCTCCTATCCTTTCGTGATTAGGCCCCAACCTAGGTATCGCTCAAAACCAAGACCTCTTGCTTCTCGTGGAGACACACACCTAACAACAACTAGGATTTTCCCAAACCTATTCTCTATCAATAGTGATACCAATCACACCAAGAGAATTTATTATTGCCTTGTCTAGAATTCATTAAAGTTATATGTGCACATAATTGTGTAGATTAATCTCTCTTCTAGAATCTAAAAAGCCCTCTGTGAATCTCACAATTACAATACATAAAACTAAGATGCAAGGTTTCTTTGTACAAAAGATTTGACGATAAAGCTCTATGGGTATCTTTCTAAAGATTCACCCTTTTCTCTTTTTCAAAAGAACACTTAGAAAGTATCTCTAAAGATATGAAAGTGAAAGAGCTTAAGATTTTCAGAACAATGTATAATCTGTTTTTCGTATATGTTTTTTTAACTCTTTGAATCAATGCTGATGTATATTGTGAAGCAATATGAAAAAAATTGGGTTAATATCTATTCTGTTTTCAGCTATAGTTAATCGATTATCCCTTAAATTTAATCGATTAACGAGTTCTTGAAAATACCAGAAAACAGAAACAACAACAAACCTTAATCGATTATACCCATACTAATCGATTAACATGTTCCAAAGAAATTAATGCTTAATTGATTAAAATATCTCTTAATCGATTAATGGTTTTCCAAAAAGATATGTTAATGATATATGAACCTGCTACATGATTTATGAAAGTATGATGCATGACTTTGAATGATGTATGATTTAAAACTCTTTTTAAATGCATCCAAAAACATATGGATCATGTATGTATGCATTTGTATGTAAATCATGTATGTATGGATGTAGGTCTCATTTTAGTTATGATTGATTTTAGCTTGTGAGACTTCCATTGGGTTCATCCTTGCCTAGACTCTTACTAAATAAAAATCTTAAGACCTAATAAAGATATAAAGTACTTAGCCTCTAAATCTTCTTGAATGCTTTGCCTTGTATGAACTTCTGTCTTGACTATATTGTTGACTTTTTTGTTTGTTGATTTTCTCATCCCTTCAAGCATGTCCTTTGATCATTAATCTTTGTTGTCAATGCTTGTGTTTATCACACTCTATCTTTCATCAACCTTTGTCTTCATCAAAATCTATGTGATGTATGCTTGCACACACAATATGCTCATTCATGCATGCTTGCATCATCAACAAGATCAAGAATTTTAACTCACATAATACACCTCTATGTCTAGCAGTCTATGCATGTGAAGTTGAGTTTAGTGTACGCCTCAATTGTCGTAGTCACCAATATCTTCATCTATACTAACACTTTATCAAAAGAGCTCTATATCTAGCATTTTGATTGATAAAATTAAGATATATGAATTATCAAACATACCTCTATGACTAGTAGCCTTTGCTATCTAGTTTGAGAGTTATGCAATGCTTAAATAAATCTATATCTAGCAATCATATGAACATATGCATGCATTGTCATAATTGAGCATAAAAGTACGTCTAACATTATACAAAAAGGATGATATTCATAAAATCAAAACTTTAATTTATTCATAAATCAATTTCAAATGTTACATGAAATGAATAATACAAGAAGTCCCACCATGAGAATAATCTAGCTAAGCATCTTCATACAAAACAAGATAAAGAACAATGCCGAAAATTATAAGTTATGGAGAAGTGATACCTCCTCCATGAACCTACAACAAACTCACCACTCATATCTCTCACTTTAACATCTTATTTCCAACACACATTTTCTAAGGACTAAAGAAAATCAAACCATCATAGGAGTTATCCCAGATTCAGTTCCAAACTCTCTCAGTATCTCTGTTTTGGATTTTTTAACATATTTTTAATGATATGCATTTTGGTGTTTGTGCTGGGCGTAGAAGCAGTATGCTCAGTGCACCTCTTCGTCTGACCCGACTCTTCACCTATGCAAGTTGCACTTAGCGTGCCTTCCAATGCGGCTTGTACTGAGCACAATTACTGCATTGGGCACATATCAACTGATTTGTGACTTTGCTTGTTTTTTGTCATTTGGCACCAATCCTTCCCTATTTTGCCCTTCTAATATCCTAAAATATCATGGAAAATAAATTCAAGGGATTAGTGCAATTATTCATCAAAATTCCAATTATGAATGCATAAAGTAAGTATTTAGAATTAAAAGGTTTTAAATTAGTCTTATGAATTAAGGTAATTTTAACACCTAACAACTCTCCCCAACTTAAGACTTTGTTTGTCCCCAAAGAAAAGTAAAAGTTAAGGCTCAAATCATGCAATCAAAATCCAAATGATGGTTTCTAGCAAACTTAGGCTACTCTAAGTTACTCCTTGCAAGCAAAAAAAATGTGTCAGTGATATGTTTTTATTATTAAATTTAATTGTTAATCAACCCAGAAATGCATCAATGCATCAACTCATATTGAAATGAAAAAGTGTTTCTCTGAACTTTGCACAAAAATAACATGGAATCAGATTTGACATTCATCTCATACAACTAAGTACTAAAAGTTTAGCATGGATCACAAAGGTCTTTCTTAAGGATGTAATGTGGTTGGGCTACAAATAACATGCCTTTTCCAGATACAAAAGTTCTAATAAGCTAAGAGAGAAAATTCTAACTTATGCATCATGTCTACTTGTACTACAAGTTACTTTTTATTTCCTCTTTTTCTTTTCATTCTTCCACCATTCACCTTTTGATTACAATATTTTTTGTCTAGTTTTTATTTTCTTGTTTATGAGATGAATGTGGATCACAACACATTCTTTTTCCACTTTTCTTTGATACATTCTTTTATCTCTCCCAACTTGCATATAACATAATTGTAACACTTAGCTCTCCTATTCGACTAGAACTAGGACTAGATAAAATTTTCATTTCTAGCTCAAGGTTTCAATCAATAAACAATTATAGCTCAAATGAGCTATCAAAGGATAATAATGTCACTGGGTTACAATTTTGGCCAAGTAGGATTAAATAAACAGTTGCATTCATCCTATCTATGTATCACAATTACTTAGTAGAAGTAGAGACTCAAACAAATCCAACAGTTCTAATTGTTGAAAGGTAAATTTTGATTTAAGTCAAGGTGAGAATGGTTTCAAGTTTCAACAAAGACATTTATGAAATTTCCTTTACTATATTAACTCTTAAATCCCTTTCAAGATTCAATTGTAGTATAATATAGGGGTTTTTCAATCCAATGGAAATTATTTAGAATGTTTTGACATACTTTAGTTTTAGATCATAAACAAGAAAGAAAATATGGTTGGTTCTTTTCAGCTTGTTTACGAGAAAAATAGTATTGTGTATGAAAAAAGTAACGAACTACATATATACAATTCAAGGCAGGAATAGTTGGGTTGGAACATATGAATGTAAATTTTCTTAACTTTGTAGTATCAACATGATTAGTTTATGTAAGTCATTTTAGTGTGATTCAATCCACCATATATCATTTCTTAACAAGCCTTCTAGGGCCTGGGTAAGCTTAGATGATTTCTAAACCTTATTTAATATACTACCCCTCATTGGTTCACACTCATCAAAATGAGCCTGCCACATCTCCTTTCCGCATCCCCAATGCTTGATAGCCTTGAAAAGAAGTTGCTTAATTCAGATGATTTGAAATGGAAAATGTTCTATTCCACCATTGCGACCATAAAACCTTTGTTATTTCATCCAAAAAAAGAATTTTGGATCGTTGAAAACATATTTTAGGTGATCAATATAAAATAATCATTAAGAGTATATGGAATAAAACAATATAGTAAAAACCCATAACTTGCATATTAAATCAAAATTAATACAAAGAGTAACAAATGTTACACCAAAGTCCAAAACTGTGAGTGGTTAGCCTTCCATCAAGGATGCTTTAGACTCCAAGTATTGATCCAAGAACATGCTCCAAGATCAACTCATATTCCCTCCAAATTTCCTAGGGAAAACAGTATATTACCGGAGCTACTTTAAATGGAGAATGGACTGAATTACATGTTAAGAGAGAAGTGGAATGTATGAATGAAGAATGGAATGATTTGGAATGAAGGGGCAATAGTGCTTTATATAGGATTTTTTCCAACCCACCAAGCCCCTTTTTAGGCATGCCCATTGCCTACAATTCAACCAAGTTGGGGTGCTTGACTTGTTTGGTCAAACAACTGCTAGCTTGAGACCAACTTAGCCTACTCCTGTTATTGTCTAGGCTAGGCTCAACCTATTGTGGGCTAATCTAAGTAGCTTACACTTCTGGCCTATGCCTCTAGGCTTGCATGCTTGGTGACACCTCCTACTTAGCTTAGCTTGCTTGGGTCATGGGTGATGTCACACTTGGCTGCCATTCCTTAGATTTCAAGTTAAGCTTGACTGAAGTGTGAAAATGGCCAACGTAGGTTTCTTTAGAGGAGGGTAAGCTTTTCTTCAAGCTCAAGCAACCTTGTCCTTACACACCCGCTCAACACTTAGCTTGGCCACGCCTAGCGGGTTTGTGCATCTTTGCTCATTCTTTGTTTCTTTGTGCTTGTTGACTTGTGACTTGCCTTTGTCTCATTCTTTTGATGATTGTAATCACTTTAGTCCCTGAAATTCACTTAGGTTGGACAGAAGGTGTGGTTATATATAATGTATATTTTATTCAAAAAGTGAGTTAAAGGTTGAGTTTTAAGCATGATTAACAAGATAAGTGCCATAAAAAATGTTAGAAATTTCGTACATTTTAGCACTTATCACTAATGCAAGTTCATATGATTCAATGTATATGTCTCACATTCACTCAATTCTCAATCTCATGCCTTTCCTAGTATCAAACAACTTCAAACACAATTACACAAAACTTAACTATTCACAAAAATTACTTGAATAAATTAGCCAGTATAACCATAATGATCCAGAAACTTCACATTTTAAATTTTACGCTTATTTTCATATTCAGTAATGCTAAAAAATATACCAAAAAAGCTAACAATTGTTCAAAACTAAAAGAGACAAGATTGCACAAATTTTCAAAATACTCATTTCATTCATTCATAAAAGAAATACAATGTAAGAATTCTAATATTAGAAAGGGAAATTAAATATAAAAAATGAACAAAAAGAAATAGCGGTAATCGCCTAACTACATAAAGATGTCATCCATAGTCGGAGTGCTACTAGGCTCTTCCCCTCCCGAGTAAATAGGTGTAACCCCATGCCAAGTTGCATGAGTATCATAATTGGCTGGGCTAGTCCAACTGAACCTCCCAACAAATGGTGAACCCTCCAAGTTCATGGAAGTAGCAAATTGATCCATAAGCCCATACACCATGTTAGTGCGACAGTGGTTAGACATATGCTGTTTCATAATATGCTCATAATTAGGCAGGCTCCGGGCATAAAATTTCTGAGTTGTAGAAGTGGTAGATGAACTTCCTGAGAGGTGAGGTTCCTTAGGAGCCTGAGTTTGGCTCTAACTTAGAGGCTCGACTTGGGTCTGGCCAGGAGCCTTGACCTCTTATCTAGGTAGTACTTCTAGATGTAGGCCAGGTAGAGAGGAGCCTTTTGTTGCTTCAGTGGGGGAGTAGAAATGTCGACCCCGACTTTCTCACAATGTCCGATAATCAATCCAAGGTAGACTAGGGGTTTGGTGGCACCTCTAGTTTTGTATGGCTCGTTGATCATAAATTGGAATAACTCATTTGAGAGGATGGTTGCCACATCAACTTCCATCTTATCTTGGATGTAGTAGGCCAAGAAGGCCTTAGTTATGGGGAGGTCTGAGATGTGGGATATCCGATATATGTTTCTCAAAATGAAGGAAGTCCATACCCGAGTGAGGGGGTCATTGTCGAACCGCCCATCGACCTTCATCTCTTGACAATCCTCAATGGTATTTGAGAAGATGGTATAGGGTTGGCCTAAATAGGCGTTAATGGTGTCCTTGTTAAAGGATATTAGCTTCCCTAAACCCACGAGATCTTCTCTCCAATAGTTCCGATAGATGGGTATGAATTAGCATAGAAATCCCGGACCATGTGTTCATTTTAGCTCTTTGGCGGCTCGGACATAATATCCCAACGTTGCCTGACTATATCCCATAGAAAGCGGTGAAAGTCCTCATGTTCAAGCTCAAACTATCCCGATGTCCATGAACCTATGAAATTTCTCACATTTTGGGAAGCAAGAAATACCATAGCCCCTAGTGCTAGTTTTCTCCTAATGATTCAGAACTTTTTTCGGCTCTCCACATCCTCACCAACTCTCTTAGGGGACATCGGATCACTAACACAAAATTTAGAGTTATTTAGAAAATAAAAAGCTCTGCGAAATTCGCTTAGTGTAGAGCTGAGCGAGCTCCACCCCCAATTTAGAGGTCAAGTCACGATAGGTGCGCTTAGCGCACCACCTGCTCTAAGCACAAAAAATCATATTTTAATGCACATGCTCAGCGTGAGGTGCACTAAGCACGAGAAATAATATTTTATTAAATGCACTAAGCATAGAGCATGTGCTCAGCGTAGATACTTAGTTTCTATCAACCGCTAATCGGATGTGCCGGTAAACCTCTCCAACTACTAGGGTTGTGCTAAGTGAAACTAGAGCTGCTAAGTGCATAAGGTGGTATTCTCATCGTAGGGGTTGCACTCAACATATGAGTTATAGTAGCTAATTAATCATCAGTTCCCCTCTATGCACTCTGCGCATTGTACACGCTTAGTGCCTCTAGTGTAGCTCCATAGCACCTATTCTTACTGAAACATCAGCATGAAAACAAAACATCAATATTTAAATTTGAAGTTGAGAAATTTAAATAATGGGTTTCCTCATACACATTGCTTATTTAACGCCACTAGCTTGACGTTACTTCGTGATCTTATGGATCATAGATTTGGATCAACCAAACTTTATGAAAGTGAAATGTCAATACCGTTGAATAACGATATTTAATCATTTCCAGGAAAAGTCAGTAGGCATAATTGATGTGTTCATTTTTGTTTTGTTCCTAGGACTCATATACTTATTTAGAAACTCCCATAAAAGAAGATATATGCCAATAATGAAATCATTGGCAATACTTGTGTACTGTAAGTAACATGGTAAATTGCATGGGTAACTACTACATAAGTGTCGACTAACCTTTCCTTCACAAATTTACCTCTTGATTCCTCAACCTTTGGAGTGAGAGGTTGATGCTCGATGTTGATACGTGTGAGAGGTGATGCTTACTCTAGTTGAGAAACTTGGAGATTACTTAAGTGTGCAGTTATTAAACCTACTTGAGTCTCCAAATTCCTCAACGAGGCATCAATGTTCATTTGGTTTTCCATGGTTTGCTCCATGAATTTCTGGAGGGTGTTTTCTTGCTTGGAAGTTCTATCTAGGAAATGATGTTCCATATATTGCACCCCCGTAAAAGGCTTTGGGAAACATAGAGTCGAATGATTACCATAATATCCTTCACACATCATCGTCTATTGGGTTATGGCCATATGCCAGTTGAGTATGTCCAGTTGCTCTAAGAGCATCCTATTATAGGTTAAACTTTCAACACAAATTGAAGAGTCATGACTAAACGCCTCACAATCCTTGCTGACTTTAAATCCTAAACAAACAGAAAACCTCAAGTGCAGGTTAGTAAACTCATAGTGCACAAAAATAAAAAACAGAAATTAAAATTTCTTAAAAAATGGTAATCTAATTAGGCAATGCTAAGATTTAGATACAATTCCCTCGAAGCGGTGCCAGTTTGCTTAATTTGGTGATATAATAATGCCGTTTTTCTATTCGGCAATTTCGTGAATAAAATATGTTTGAACTCTTTTAGCATAAATGCTAAAGGCTTTGAATGCCTCATTCTTATGAACTAAGAATAGGGTCCAAGTGTATCTCAAAAAATCGTCTACTATAACAAGAGCATAGTAGTTACCACCATAATGTTTTGTCCTTGAGGGGCCAAATAGGTCCATGTGTAGTAACTGAAAGGGTCTACGGAAGAAACCATGTTCTTAGGTTTAAAAGAAGTCTTTGTTTGTTTACCCATTTGACAAACACTACATAGTTTATCTTTAACAAACTTCATTTTGGGTAAACCAACAACTAAATCTTTCTTAATGAGTTTATTCAAATGGTCCATATGTATATGAGCAATTCTCCTATGCCAAAGCCATGCATTATGATTATCATTTACAACTAAACATGTTATTGGTAAGGAAGAGTCTATGTCAATCATATATATATTATTTATCCTCTTACCAATGTGTTTAGATTTTTTAGAATTCTTACTTTCAATGATGCACTTATCTGGGTAGAATGCCACATGGAAGCCTTTGTCGCATAATTGACTTATACTTAGAAGATTGTGCTTGAGCCCTTCAACAAATAATACACCTTCTATGGTTGTTGAGGGTGGCTTACCAATTCTACCAATTCCAAGAATTTTTCCCTTGTTGTTATTACCATAAGTGACATAGCCTTTGTCCCTTGGAGTGAGGACAGAGAAGTTGTTTCTATCGCCCGTCATGTGTTTTGAGCAGCCGCTATCCGAGTACCATAAGTTGCAGGCGGCTCTCAAATTTTCCTACAAAACAATTTAAGTTTTATTAGGTACCCAATATTCTTTGGGTCCTACATAGTTAGTACCTTTCTCAACCATTTAAAATGACCTAGGGGTACACCATATTTTCTAAATTTACAAGTATTCGATGTATGTCCATGGTTTTTGCAATTTTTACATGTGGGTTGATGTTCAGGTATCCTAGATTTAATTTTACTATTTTTAAATGCATGAATACCTTGTTTTTCAAAGTTTATCTTAGTTGAGACACTTTGTTTCTTAGAACCATGGATTTTTGAATAGCGAAGACCTCTTCGGTCTGTTGAGTGTCTTTGATCATTAATCATCTTTTCTAAACTTTTACTACTCTTGTTCATCTTATTAAGTTCAAGACTTAAAGTTGAAACTTTATTTTCAAGAATAATGCAATTTTGACATGAAGATGATGAGGCTTTGTTTCTAAATGCATCTAACTCAGTTTTTTGTTTTAGAAACATTTTTGTAAGTTTGACATATTCATCATGCAAGTCATTAAAAGCAGTTTGTTATTCAGAAGAATATAATTGAGTGTCGTTTACCTCTTCATCATCATAATGATGAGATTCCATTAAAGAGAGTTGTGCTTGTTCTTCATTTTCAGGTTCAGAGGCGGAACTGGTATTGTTGTCTTCCCAAGCAATGTTGGCTCTTCGTCCGTTCTTTGTTTCATTCTTCCCTTTGAAAGAATTCTTCTTCAGATTTAGACAATCCATCTTCATGTGACCAGCTTTGCCACATTCAAAGCATGTGCAATTTTGGTTGGAAGTGGAGGCGTCATTGTTCATGGTGAATTTCCTTGTTTGTCCAGTTCTAGCACCGTTGTTCCTATTGAGGAACTTGCTGAACTTCTTCACAAAAAGACTCATATCTTCCATCTCTTCCTTATCAGATTCATCTTCTGATGATTTGTATTTGTCCACTTTAGCCTTGAGATAGATATTCTTCTTTTTCTTCTCTTGCTCTTCATTTTGGCCAAGTTGGCTGAGTTCGAGTTCATGTTCCTGCAATTTACCAAATAACACAACCAAAGATATTTTTGATAAACTTTTCTTTTTAGAAATGGCTGTTACCTTTGGTGGCCATGTTCTAGTGAGTGATATAAGAACCTTCAAGTTCAAGTCACTATTTGATAGAACCTTACCAAGAACCATAAGGTAATTTGTGAGATGAGTAAATCTCTTTTGAAGATTGTTGAGTCTAGACCTTTTTACCTCCTCCATTCCTTCAGGTGTAGTCTCTAGAGTATCCCACATTTCTTTCGCAAATTTGCAGTTTGATACTCTAAAGAACTCGTCAATGCCAAGTGTTGAAGTGAGGATGTTCTTTGCCTGGAGATTATACTGCATCTTCTTCTTATCTTCATCATTCCATGAAGATTTGGGCTTTACTTCCCTTACACTGTTCACAATGGTGAAGGGTTCATATGGTCCATCTTCAATTGCATTCCATATATCCAAGACTTGAGATTCAATGAAGATTCTCATTTTGATTTTCCAGAAATCATAACACTCTCCAACAAAGCTTGGAGGGCGATTGATGTTGGAACCTTCTTCTAGGAATGATCTTGAGGCCATCTTTAATATAGGATCAGACTTGCGAATAACTTACTCAAAAAATAGCCCTGGTGCCAATTGTAAGACTGCGATTGCAACTAAGAGGGAGGGTGGGGGTGGGGTGAATTAGTTGACTTAAAATTATGGCCACTTTTTCTGCAATATCAAGAGTTAAGAGCAACAGAAATAATTTGCAGAAAATAACAAGCAAATAATTGAAGAGATAAAGGGAGAATAGAGTACACTAGAATTTTATACTGGTTCACCTTCTTGTCCACCAAAGGCTACATCCAGTACTCTTGGACTTGTTTTCCTATAAATCATTTCGAACTTGCATTTTTCTTTTGCTTTGAGGTTATTCTAGCAATTCACATGAATTTGTAATTTCCTAAGACACTAAGTTCATGAATTAAATTTGATTGAGAAAATTCCAACCAAACATCATGCTTTTTCATGAAGTGAGAGAATTCCAACCAAATAGCATGCGTTTTCATGAAAATTGATGTTTAGAAAACAAATTTCAATCATATTTCAAATCCAAGTGATAAAATGGAAGTTCAAACAGAATTTTGGAACTTCAAAATACATTTTATCACACCAAACATCCATAAATAAATCCATTCAGAATTTCATGAATTTATTTTTTTAAATGGTGAACCAAAAAGCACACTTTTTAGGAGTTCTAAAGTTTGAAAAAAATTCATTTTTGCACAAATGTAACAAGCATGCTCTTAGTTTTAAAAATTAATTTGACAATTTCAAAATCTTTTACTAAGGCATGTTGATGGAGATGTTTATTTAAAGTATCACAAGATAAAGTATCATCATCAAAAATTACATGGTGAATACTTAACCTTTAAGGATTCAAGTGGCTTCCCTTCTTGAAGAAAAAGTCCAGCCACTAATCCTTGTTTATTTCAATCCCTTTTATGTTGTTCTTTTGAAAAAAGTTGATGAGGGGTACCTCCACATCTCCTAAATTTTTTATAACAACAATAAAAGGTTTCTTAACTAGTGGGTTTTCACTCCACTAATTCACTTTTTTCTTTTTGAGTCCAAAAGAAAAGAGATTAGTAGGTAAAGAAAACATAATTTACATCTTTGTACAAATTCAAACAATTTGTACAAAAAAAACAAAAATAAATTTATGCACAATTATTTGATAAATGACATATAAATATGAAATGTTCTATTATTAAAGCAATCCCCCGGCAACGGCGCCAATTTGTTGAAATATTTTCTTAGAGGAGAAGGTTTTCCCCCCTCAACAAATTGTCCCAGGCAGCTGCGCCAATTTGTTGAAAGGGAAAATTCCTCTTTATCGGTGTGTTCTCTTTTTATTTTGTTAAGTAAGTGAACTAGGTTTTATTCTTTGTTCGTCATCTCGGCTTTGTTGAAATAAATTCCAACGCCAATGAAATGGTTTAAAGAATATTCCAGTTACAACTTACTTCTAATATTCATGTGAATAAGTTATTCCTTCTTTGCCCCATCTCGGTTTTGTTTGAATAAATTCTAACGTTGGTACAATAGTATCGAAGCAATCCCCTATTACATAATTATTTAGTACCTTTGAATATCATCTCGGTGTTTTGGAATAAATTCCGACACCGGTTTAATGGTATTCTAATGTACAAAGGTGATGAATACTTAATTGTTCGAAACAAATAAATAAATAAAGAACAAAAAAATAATAAAGTTAAGTGACCTTTATTTATTTACTCCCTTTCGGGTTCCTTTTATTAACAAACCAAACTTCTTCCTTAAGGAATGTTGGTATTAAAGAACAAATAAATTGCGGAATGTAAATAACAATAAATAAAAGTTAGTAAGTTAGCTTCATCACTTTTGTATATTGAAAGGTGTTTCAACAAATAAATTTATTGATAACACTTTACTATTTTACAATTTACACCTCTTTCAAGATTCAATTGTAGTATAGTATAGGTTTATGTCGAACCACGAGGAATTGCCTAACAGAATGAATCATATGAATAGGTCAATGCACAAATAATGAGTGAACATATTTTGATTGTTTTTGAATTGATATGCACATAAACACTTAACAAGAAATATAAACTAATTATTAACAAATTCTTGAGGAGACAAGATCATTTTGAATGATGAAAGGATTTCTCAACTTATTATGTATTTGAACTACTTAGACAAGTTCTTATGTTTTACTTTGATTAACTCCAAACACCAAGGTCTAAAATCCTCCTTTTAGTGTATGTTCTAAAATGGTAGAATGATGATCACTTATATTCACTACTATACAATACTACGTCCATAAAGAGACTAGGTTGTCACACCATAATCTTGGCTACTCTAATATTGATTTAGTAATGAATATAATATCTTAAGAAAAGTATGCTTTACTTGGCCTATGGTGGGCTACTTGAGGTGAGGTCATTGGTGACTTCATGGTTTACTTGATGGCTANACAAGTAATTTTTTCATGACTTGAAATCAGTTTTTAGGTGATCAATCTAAAAAGAGCATTAAGAACTTCTCAAACAAATAAGATTAACCAAAGCACCAACTTGAATGATTAAAATTCAAACATTGAATAAAAGAAGAAGTAGAAATACATAATCAACATTCAAATGAAATTGTTAAGAGCATGAGCCATCCATCCAAGGGTTGGATGCTTTAGGTTCCAAATGATATTTCAAAATGGGGTTTTGTATCTCATTTGCCTTCTCCTTTCTCCTCTGGAATTATAAACTAAAAACTATAACACTTACTGACAAAAAGCTCCTATGAATCGAGCCTTTAAAGAAAGAAAATAAAATAAGAGAATTGTGTTTTTCAGGGAAGAAGTCTTGAAAAAATTAAGACATGTTTGAATGAAGGAAATGCCTTCTTATTTATAGAATTTCCCTGGCACCGCTGAGCTGCTTGTTTGCACCGCTCAGCAGCTGACCAAACCCTTCAGCATGGGTTTGGTCACTTGGTCAAGTAGCTTTGTCACCTCCTTAAGCTTGACTCATCAAAGCTAGTTGTGAGCTATGGAACCAACTATAGTGAGCTACTCTGAAAAGCCTATAGTGGCCTACTTGAAGTGAGGTTATGCATGACTTCATGGTTTTCTTGATGGCTAAATTAAGTCTGGGTGCACACCGTTGAGCACACATGTGGCACCGCTAAGCTGCCTGCTTGAGCAACTTTGACCGTGCTGACTGAGACGTGGCTTGGGGCTTGCTGACCTGGTCAGGTGTCTGGTTCAGTGCTCAGCATACATGTGGCACCGTTGAGCTGTCTGCTTGAGCAGCTTGGGCGTGTGTCAGGCTTGTGTCTGAATGTGCCAAGCTTGTGTTCTGACCATGTCAGGCTTTGTCTGGTGCTAGGCTGATCGGTCAAGTAGGTCCGCTATGCTGCCTTCTTGAGCAACTTGGTCTGCGCGAGGTTGGTTTGACTGAGCCAGGTTGGGTCTGACCGTGCTAGACTGGTGTCTAGGTCAGCTCAACACGGCTTAGTCCAGGCTCAACTGTGGTGAGCTACTCTGAAAAGCCTATACTGGGCTGCTTGAGCACCTTGAGTTTAACTTCTTTTTCTTCTTGGACCATGAGTCTTTATTCTCTTCTCTTCTTTTTTTCTTTCTTAATCCTACAAAACACATTAAAAAGAAATACAAATACAAATATACAAGATTGTGATATTTTATCCAAAAAGTATTGTTCTAAGTGGTTTTTCTCAATTATACTTAAGATAAGTGCCATAAAAGTGTATGAAATTTAGGTATGTTTGGCACTTATCATCGATCCACGTTCATGTTGATGAATATTCTCCAAAAGGAAGAGAAAGGTCTTGTTTGATGATGTTGTAGGTGCTTTGGAAGAAGCATATACTATGGACATGAAAAAGACAAAGAGGCTCAGAATGATGAAGAAGTCTGGGTGGATCATCTGGACTCGCCGAGGGTGTGGAAAACCAAGAAAGGCCATAGAGGATGAGCATTGGGGTATAACTATGCAAGAAGTCTAAACCACTATGAATGAAATAATGTGTGGACTTGGTCCCAAACGAAAAGATCATCTGATAATTGGCACCAAATGGGTCTTTAGAAACAAACTCGATGAATTTGGGTTAATAATACGAAACAAAGCACACCTAGTGGCCAAGGGATACAACTAGGAGGAAGGTATTGATTACGATGAGACCTATGCCCATATTGCGAGGTTTGAGGTCATTAGGATGCTATTGCCATTTTCATCGATCATGAACTTTAAAATTTTCCAAATGGATGTCAAGAGCGCCTTCTTGAATGGATTCATTCAAGAAGAGGTTTGTGTTGAGAAATCGTCTGGTTTTGAAAACTATAAATTCCCAAACCATTATATAAACTCAAAAAGGCACTTCATAGTCTGAAACATGCTCATCGAGCTAGGTATGATAGACTGAGTACCTTTCTTTTAGAAAAAGGGTTCATAAAGGGCAAGGTTGACACAATGCTCTTTATCCAAAAATTAGATAATCATGTTTTGTTAGTGCAAATATATGTTGACAATATTATCTTTGGAGCTACTAACGACCTCCTATGCAAGGAGTTTTCTGAGTTGATGCAATGAGAATTTGAAATGTCAATGATGAGGGATCTTACTTTCTTCCTCAAATTACAAATTAAGGAAATGAAAAGCAAAATATTTGTCCAATATTCAAAATATGGCAAAGAGCTACTTTGCAAGCTTGAGATGGAAAAGTGCAAAGAAGTGTCTACACTGATGATATCCTCTTGTTACTTAGATAAAGACGAAAAAGTAAAAGTAGTAGAGGTAACTATGTATCGCGACATAATATGCTCATTATTATATTTAACTGCGAGTCGCCCTGATACAATGTTTTGTGTTTGTATGTGTGCGAGATATCAATCTATGCCTAAAGAATCACACTTTAGTTCTGTTAAATGTATCATGAGATATTTCAAGAGAACCCTAAATATGGGATTATGGTATCGTAGGGATTCCTCATTGTCCATGGTAGGATATTCCGATTCCGATTTCACAGGTTGTAAATTGGATCGGAAAAACACTAGTGGAAGTTGCCACCTTTTAGGCAGCTCCTTCGTGTCATGGCACAAGAAAAAGGAAGCTTGTGTTGCTTTATCCACCGCCGAAGTGGAATATATGATTGAAGAAAAAATTGCTAAAGCACATTTTTAAGCTTTCATTGAGCAAAATGAGATATAAGCCTTAAACGTTTTTTTTTGAAAAAATCACATAATGTCATAAGAAGAAAATTTTGCGTAAATGGAAAATTTAAATTCGTATAACATGATTGTTGCAAACAATTTTTCAAAAAAAAAGTTTAAATCCAAACCAAGTGAGGGAGTGAGCCAAACACATGTGACAAAGAGTGAAATTAACATTTTTTTGGGTCTAATTAAACATGTTTTAGTCTTTAGTTCTCTTAATTGTATAAGATTGATAGGAAATGATCAAGGCATGTTTAATCTTTAGTTGAACCAAAATGGTCAAAAAGTCTAACCAAAAATAGAATCATCCTTTGATAAGCCTCTTTGAGCCGAATAAAGTGAATTAATTTTTTTTCAAACAAATCCATGAACAAAAATTTCTAATAAAGAGAGCATAATTTTTTTAAAGTGTTTGAAAAAGAACAAGTTGGGGGGAAATTGGTAGGCTTGGTTCTTGAAAATGAAAAATAACAAGATTTTTAAATCTCTTTACAAAAACGCAACAAAAGTTGTCAAAAATAGAAAAAACAAAAATTGATTGAAAAAGCCAAAAAGAGCCAAGGTTCAAATGCTAAAAGGTTGGGAAGAAATTATGAAATAAAGCAAAAGTGAAGTGATTAAGTGAGAAAAATTTTGAAATTTTTTGCTCTCTTAAAATAAAATTTGCTTATCCAAGAAAAACCATGATTCTTAATTGATCCGAAAACAAGTCCTTATTGATCCTTAATTGAAAATGCAATCTAAGAGAATAGGTAAGACAAAGAACAAGTTCAAATTACTATATTGAAATGTTTGAATATTGAGTGAAACACTTACATCCCTTGAAAAGTTATATCTTTGAACATGTGTGCACAACAAAACACTTATTGATTTAAAATTATTTGCTTTGATTTTGTTACACAATTTTAGATGAACATAAGCATAAAAATTGATGTTTGAAGCATTATGTGTGAATTTCACAAATCTTGAAAAATCTCATTGAAAATTTTGGGCAGGCCTAAGCAAAATTTGAAATGATGTCAATCTAATCATGAAAATTAGCCAATGTAATTTGGATGTGCTTTACCATTTGTTTGAGGACAAACAAACTCTTAAGTTCGGGGATTTGATAAGTACCAAAAATACCTAAATTTTATACATTTTTCATGGCACTTATCCTATGCAAATCATGCAAAACCAACTTAATTCAACACCGTTTAGATAAATTGTCATACTTTGATTATATATTTTGTCCACCTCTTTTCCAAATCTTTGTGTGAAGTTTTATAGGAAAAATGAAGAGAAGAAAAACAATCAAGAAGAAAAAGTCAAGCAAGGAGGTGTCCACAAAAGCCACTTTTGATGCACATAAGCCACTTTTGATGCACACATGGAAAGTTAAGTGCTTGGCCACAAGCATGGACCAAAAACATGAAGCTGCTCACTAAGCAGCTTGACGTGGAAACTCAGCACCGCCCAGCTGACCTGACACCAACTTGGCTCGGTCAGACACAAGCTTTACATGGTCAGACTCAATCCTGGGAAAAGCTAACCTGCTGAAGCCGACAACTCAACATGCACCTTGGGACTGCCCAACTGGAACCACGCACATGTCTAGAGTAGGACAAGCTGCTCTAGCAGACAACTCAGCATGGCCACCTAAGCAGCCAGGCGAGCTGGACCCAGAAAATGGGTCAACTTGACTTAGCCACCAAGCAACTTTGACATCATGCATAACCTCACTTGACAAGGACCTGACACCAACTTGGCTCGGTCAAACACAAGCTTTACACGGTCAGACTCAATCCTGGGAAAAGCTAACCTGCTGAAGCCGACAACTCAACATGCACCTTGGGACTGCCCAACTAGAACCACACACATGTCCAGAGTAGGACAAGCTGCTCTAGCAGACAACTCAGCATGGCCACCTAAGCAGCCAGGCGGGCTGGACCCAGAAAATGGGTCAACTTGAATTAGCCACCAAGCAACTTTGACATCATGCATAACCTCACTTGACAAGGACCCTGAGCACTTTTCAGAGTAGCCCACAATATCCTTGGCAAGTAGCTCACAACTAGCTTTAGTGAGTCAACATCAAGCACCTGACTAAGCTACTTGGTCATGGACCAACCCCATGTTGAAGGGTTTGGTGCGCCTGGCATGGGCAAGCAGGTGAGCCAGGTGGTGACCTGGTTGCCTATAAATAAGGCTCCCATTCCATCCCATTGTAGAGAATTCATTCCACAACAATTCTACATTCTTCTTCTTCTCTTCTTCTCTCTAAATACTCTAGTCACAGTTCTAAGCTTATTCTAGGTAAATTTGTGAAATTTTTGCTTAGAATTCAAGAGGAGGAAATGAGAATTCAATCTGAAAATCTCTCTATTGACCCTCCTACACAACAACACTCTTCATTCCATGTTAAGTCATCATCATCTGATTCTGTTCCTTCTAATGAAATGGTTATGGATAAGTTATTCTCACTTTGAGGCTACATCACCATAAGGATAGATGCTCTTGATGTTGCGAATCAACAAGTCCAAGTTGAACTTTGTCGATTGTCGAATCGACTGGATTACATGGATTTGGATGGTAAATATGTTGAGCCATAATCGTAGAGTAGTTTATCTAGGATTTGCTTATCTTGTCTATTTCTGATGTTGCTGCTATTGAACATTTTGGTTGTTATTTGTTTTGTTATGTAATTGGCTTTAACTTTTAATTTCCATAATGTATGAACTGATTACACTTTACTGTTGGTTAATGGTATGGAATGTTAGTTATTTCATCATCTTATAGTAATTGATATTATTAAAGTTCACGTTTCTTATGCTGAATTTTGATCTTGGCTTCAAAATAAGTCAAAATATATATTGTTACCCTTTTTGGTATATATATGTATATTATGCTGGAAACTTAGCTTTTCCTTCTTTTTGATGAAGTCAAAAGGGGGAGAAAATTTGGAGTTTGTATTTTTATGTGAAAAACATTTTAGGCACAAACTTAAACACAAAGGGGGAGCATACCAGTTAGGGGGACATACAAGTAAATCATGTCAAAATCTATGAAATATGTTGAAATCAGAAAAACTACAATTTCAAAAGGTGTTGGTATGTCATCATCAAAAGGGGGAGCTTGTGAAGAAGATCTTGCTCCTGAACTTGACACAATTTTGATGAAGACACCAAGATCACAAAATGAAGGAAAAAGGAAGAAGATGTTGAAGACAAAAGAAGATCAAGCTTCAAATAAAGTCTAAGTCTTCAATAGGCACTTCTATCCTTTACACTTTAGTATATTTAGTAAACAATGCTCAAGTGAAAGATAAAACTATTTTGAAATAAAATTGGAAAACTCGAAGACAATATAAACAATTTTCAAAAAGCTAAGTAACAGGTTACTTGGCCTAAGTAATAGGTTACTAGACCTAGGTAGTAGGTTACTTGGAGTGTGTAACAGTTAGTAATAGGCTATTAGGACTATGTAACAGGTTATCTTACTGAGTAAAAGGTTACCCAACAATTTTAACACAGTGTAACCAATTACTATAAAGCAGTATCCGATTATTTCTCAAATAGAGAGTTTGGGTAATCGAATACATTGTGATGTAACCGATTACACAAGTTTGTTATAACCAGATATTCAAATTCAAACTGAACAACTTTCATCCAAACTCAATGGGTTTCATTCCAATCGTGGCCCAACTTCACGGAAGGGTATATTGGCTTATTGGAAGCCTATTTAAAGGCATTAGAATACCCATTTGAATCCATCTTGAATACACAAATTCTACATACAATTCCATATACAATTCTCTGTATTTTTACATACAACTTTTGTTCTAAACTTTCCGACTTTTTCTGAAGTTGCTTCAAGTACAAGTTCTAAAGTTTTTCAAACTTAAATAATTTCAAGAGCATCGTATACTAAGTGTATTGAGACTAAGAGGATTGTAAGTTATAGAAGTGTTATATCTTGTAAAGTCAATCCTGCCCCAGATTTTATTCTTCAAATCTTGTGTAAAACTTGTCATCACAAGGGTGTGATGAGAAGGGGAAAGAGAGTACTTGGAAAGGTTGTTTTCCAATGGTGTGAGGTATTTGTGAGTGTGTAAGTTACAAGGAGTCTTGGGGAGAGAAATTGTAATTACAACTCAAGATATCTAGTATAAGAAATCTCTTGTGTTTCAAGAGTACTAGATTTAGCCTTCGGTGGAAATATTTGTGTTCTTTCTCTCTTCTCTCTACTCTTTCTATTTCATTTTGGAGTTTTTGTTTGGTATCTTTCTGCAAAATTTCCGCTGTGTAACAATCTGATATCATAGTAGTAAAATAGACATTTACTCCTTACAACTAATTCACCCCCTAGTTGCCATCTAATATTTATAGGTTCATTTTGCCATTTCTTTCCATAATGTCTTTGGCATCTCTTTCTCATTGAGTAAGGAACACACCATATTCATAATCACTTGATTTCTTTGCTCGAATGCCTCATTTTGTTGTAGTGTGAAAGTAGTTGCCAATTGCATTTTGATGCATTACTCTATGCAAGACTGATTGAACTTATTTGAGGTGAATTCTCCTCCCATATCTATTCGTGAACAACATATTGCTTTTAAGCTTCTTTCTCAACCATATTCTTGAAGCATTTAAATATCTCAAATGTTTCACCTTTTCTGCAAGAAAATATATCCAAGTTTTACGAGGGTAGTCATCTACAAACACTAGCAAATACATCTTACCACTATGAGAGATTAGAGAGGTCATACCACACAGATCATTATGCACCAATTCAAGTTTTTCAAATGCTCTCCAATGACTTTTTCTCGGGTATTTTATCTTGATGTTGCTTGCCAATGTTGCACACCTCGCAAACACCAATAGCTTCCTTGAATTTTGGTAGCCCCTTCACCATGTATTTCTTCTTCATGCTAGCAATGAAGTTATGATTTATATGCTTGTACGTTCTATACCATGGGTCCTCCAAGTTATCCTCTTCATTCTATAAGAATCTTCTTAGAAGTGGCTTCAATGTAGCATGAATTATAAACATCTAGTTCAAAGTCATTTTTGTCTACAATTTTCCCTCTCTGAGGATGATAAAGTTTGCATGCACTTTCTTTTATTATGGTTACCAACTGTCTTTCTTAAAGTTTACCTATGCTTAACAAATTGCTGGTTAAGTCTAGCACAAAATAAACATTATTCACGGTTGAGTTATTCATTCTATATCCAACCTGAGAATTCCTTTTCCTAGCAAAAACATTCTCAAGTTATTTCCCAATCTAACAGTGCATCTGAAACTTTCATCTCGTTCAGTGAACCACCTTTTAATTTCTATCATGTAATTCGAAAAACCGAAATCGGAAAACCATATATCTTTGTCTTTAGTATCTTTAACTTTAGCATGGGCAAATTAGGAGCCTCTCCTCTTCCTCAGGAAACTCATCATAGTTTGCTTCCCTTTCAAGATTTGGATGTTGAAATTGGTAATTTCTTGCTTTTGACACCGATAGCATATGATGCCACTTCTGTTTACAAATATTTTAGATCTTCCTCTTCACATCACATAAGTCCTACTTTCTCTTTTAAAGTTGTTTCTCCATCTCCCACGTCCATAACATGTGCCATGCTCAACTTATAGTTCATGTTCTTCCCTCATTTTCTCTCTTACTTTTTGCTCATGAACAAGTAGTGAAATTTGCAATTTATCCACAGTTAGAATATCAATGTTCTTAGATTCTTCAATTGAGCATACAACAAAGTTGAAGTTACCTGTCATTTTATGTTTTTTTTTTATTTCTTAAATAATACTATGCGTGCAAATATGTAAAGCGCTTATATTTTTCAAATTAAATTTGAGTTGTTTGGGTGTAATATTATAAAAATGTTTTATACGAAAATAACATAAAGGTCATTAAAAACACTTTTCAATTTTGGTAAAAAAATATATATTTTACTCCTATTAATTTTTTAATGTAATTTACATTCAATATATTTATATTTTTTACATGAAAATGATTTAAACGTAATTATATATTTTAATAATACTTAAAAGTATATAAATAAAAAATATCATTGACAAAACTTATTATAAAATTACATTTTGTAAACCGAAAAGTGTTTATAAGAAAATATTGAACCAACTATTCAATTTTGATATAAGGCACACATCCTTATAGATATTGTCAAAAGCATTGTTGGGTAGATGGACCTTAGTTTTTGTATGTCACACTCAAATTATTAAATTGGTAAACAATTTTTTTATTTAATTGTTTATGTTTCTCCATTATGGTGAATTGGCCTGTGAAAATAGTTATGTATGGCATTGCTTCCTCATTTTCCAGACTTTTGCCATATGGAATTTTCATCTCATGCATCATTGATCACTTGGGAATTGATACTTCCACTGAAGAAATTATGATTGTGGATGCTCGGAAAAATCTTGTGGGCGATAATTTGATCCACAAGATGGGGATCTACAAATATAGTGGTGATTGGAACTACCAAGAGGGTCATACAATAGTTAACATTCAAATTTCTGATGATGAGAATGTCGGTGTTCCTAGTGAGCCTAATCCGGAAGAACATCATTATGAGGCTTCACATATGGCTAGTGAACCTCCATTTGGGATTGCTCATCTTGATGCTATAGAACAAAGCCTTAATGCACGAATTGATACATGTTTCCAAACATTGACGGATACTATGAGGGTTGAGTTCTAGAGGCAAGAGGAACGACTATTTCAGGAGATGGAGCACATTGTCTTTGTCGGCCGAACCTTTAACAACCTACCTCCTTCTCATCCACCTAGTAGGTATTTTAGCTTTGGTTTTCCTAGTTATCCTAGTTAGGTGTTAGGTTGTGTTTTGTGTAGGGTTATAACATGTTATTTCTTTTTCTAAACATCATTTGACTTACTAATCTATTTGCTTTGGTAACTGGTTGATATGTACTTGTTATAAACTTGCTTCTTATGACATTTTGGTATTACTATTATGCCATTTTATTTCATATTTACCATTTCTACATTCTTGAGTGATTGGTTCATGCTCATATTGCGTATATCATATTGCCTAGTCACTGTGTGTTGAATTGTATCTTAAAATGGCTAAATATGGTGCTTAAACAGACTACCCAAATTGCATATTATGTAACAAAATGACCCATTTTAATTATCTGATATGATAATCGATTACCACACTACGATAATCCATTATTCTAAATAGATTATGCGCACTTGTTCAATTTTTGAAAACTACTTGATCTTACGAATTAATTTGTTTGATTAAGTGAGTTATTATCAAGTATTATATCTATCCTACTTTTGGCAAAGTTAATTGAAATATTTCATAGCTTTTTGATCAGGCCAAAAGGGAGAGAAAATGTTGCTTTGATTGTTTTGCATGTTGTGTTTCATATGCATTCGTAAACCTAGATATAGGGGGATATAACATATGCTACCCATACTATCTCATATTGAGGGGAACTTAGAGTGAGGGGGAGCAGAATCTTATTTATAATCATCACAACATTGCAAATAATCATTCATCATCAAGCTTTTCAAGTAAAAGAATCTAAAGTCTATCAAATTTTGTCATCGTAAAAAATGGGGAGATTGACATTGTGATGGGAGATTAACACTGCAATGGTGCATCATGGACTTCGTTTTGATGAAGACAACCACTATAACAAGACAAAGGTGAAGAGAAAGCTTAGAGATGAAGTTAACCAAAGCATCATGCCAAATACTCAAGGTTTTAAATAGAGTTAGGACTTTCGTGATTTAGAAGTCCTAAGATGATTGTTTAGTTTTTGAGACATTTCATTCATTCATACTTATATGATATGTTCATGCATTTCATATACATGATTTCATGCATAGAAGTTGTATATTTTAAATCATACATTGCATATACATTTATCATATAGGAGGTTCATATTTCATATCAAGAAAATCATTTTTCAACTCATATAATCGATTAGATTATATTGATAATCCATTATATGTTATGTGATTTCTGATTATCGATTATGTTAAGTGGTAATTGATTAGTCTGAGTTACAATAGCTAATGAAATCTAGCTTATGGCTTAGATAATCGATTACCAACAATGATAATCGATTATTTCCATTAGACATGATATTTGTAGCTTCTCGATAATCGATTACCAATCTTGATAATCAATTAGATCATCAGAAAAAAAGTTTTATATAAAATCAGTTTTTATTCTCTTTGGTTTAGAATTAGAGTTTCAAAATTTTCATATTATCTTGAAACCTTTGAAAGAAATCTTTTGAGTTTGGAATCGTTAATTCTTTGTGATTTCAAAAGAGAAAGGAGTACAATTTTCATATCTTTAGAAAATTCCATTTTTGTGAAAACCCATGCATTGGTCATATTAGGATTTTAGGATTCTTGTGTGATTTATGTTTTAGGTTTTAGGTCAGAGTTTACTTTCAAATTATCAAATGTGAGGTGCATCATTACTCAGATTTCTTTTTACAATTTTGTTGAGAGATTTAGTAATTCTCGAGTGTTGAGAATTAGGTTAAACCCTAGCTGCGGTTAGGTAGAGGTTTTCACTATTGCAAGATTCTTGGAAGTGGATTGAGATTGGTGAGAGACCATAACCATAGGTGGTGAGGTATCCATAGTGGGTTGAGTGGTGAAACCAATAGATGATCACTAGTGTCCAAGAGGGAAATTCTTGTAATCAAAATTGGAAGTATGTTTGTACGAAATACATTCAAATTTATAGTGAATAAAAATCTCCCGAGACCAGAAAGGGAGGCCTAAATGTAGTTTGCAAATGGACTCGCAAACGAACCAGGATAAAATCTCTTGGCGCATTTTTCTCTATCTCTTTACTCTTTTCTTTGAGTTTTACGTTTAATCGTTTAGATTTCTTATTATTGCTTGAATTGTAGTATAATTTGTACATTCAATATTGTTTGCTGTTCTTGAGAAATTAGATCTAAACATATCATTTTCGTGAAACTTTATCACCAAGAAAACAAGATTTTTCATATTTCTGTTTTTCCTGGTAATCGATTAAAACTATGCATAATCGATTACCTAGTAGGAGATAATTGATTATCTTGTGTGAATAATCGATTATTTTGTCCAGTGTTGTAATTGTTGTGATAAACTGGAAAAATGACCATATTGTACCGCTACACCTATTCACCCCCTCTAGGTGCGTGTATACTCTGATTTTACCCCAACAAATGGTTGTAGAGCTAGTATGACCATACTAGCTTAATCGCTTAGATCGTTGATCCTGGGCATATACCACTATGGGTTCTACCAACCCTTTTGGCGGTGTTGGTGCATCCATTAATTTTCATCCGGTTTTGAGTGGCGAGGGGTACGCCTACTAAAAGTTCGTATGAAAATTTTCATTTAGGCTATAGACATGGATATTTGGGAGGTCTTGGTTAATGGTCCATACACCCTACTACACTTAGTGGAGGGTGAGACAAAAGAGAAACCCAAGACTCTTTGGAGTGATGATGAGAAGAGAAAGGTGCAACACTATTTAAAAGTGAAACATATTATCATTTTTGCACTATCTTATGATGAGTTTTTAGGGTGTCTCAATGTCATACTGCCAAGGAAATGTGGGACACTTTTCAAGTTACCCATGAAGGCACAAGCGAAGTAAAATGCGAGATTAAATGCGTTAATGCATGAATATGAGCTGTTTAGAATGTTTGCAAATGAAAATATAAGCGATATGCAAAAGCGCTTTACTCATATCATATACCATTTAGTTGCATTAGATAAATCATTTCCAAAAGGTGATCTAACTAATAAAGTGTTGAGATATCTTGACAGGATTTGGCAGGCAAAGGTGATCGCCATCACGGTGTCCAAGGATCTTGATTCAATGCCTTTAGATACACCATTTGGAAAGCTCTAGGAACACAAAATGGAGCTAGGGTGTTTAACTTTGCATGAGGAATCAGATAAGCGCAAGAAAGGAATCTTTCTGAAAGCTTCAACATCAAAAATTCAAGGGGAGAGTTGTGATGAAGATTCTAACTTCAAATAAAAGAAGGAAAAGACCCAACCCGTAGAAGCAAGGCTCCCAAAGAACGTTCTACTTGTTATGAGTGTGGAAAAGTTGGGCGCATGAAGTTTTAATGCCCAACCTACGTGAAAAGGTTAAGGGTGGGAAGAACACCTCGAGAGACTTCAAGTCAAATAAAACCTATATCATATGGGATGTTCCCGAGGAAGAATCGACTTCAAGCACATCAAATGAAGAAGAGATACCAAAATTATGCCTTATGAGTCACACATCAGATTCCACACAAATATTCGATTAAGGAGAATCTAGTGAGGTAGAATCTCTTCACTCTAGTTCATGTTCTGATAGTTCTGAAAACATGCCTGATTATGATGAACTATATGTTGCTTTTGTCGAATTGCATGAGGAACTTACGAAACTTGCTAGGATAAATGTAGATCGAAAAAGGATAATACTTTTGCATGAAAAGAAAATAACTAAAATGCAAACTATGATTGATGAACTTAAACTTGAAAATGAAACCCTTGATCTCATTTATGCATGTGGCTCATGTAATTGTTCTTCTAAAGTAAATGAAATTTCTAGTTGTGAAAATTGCGAGAATTTAAAATATGAAAATTTTGTTTAGAAAGAAAAATTTGCAAAGTTCACGTATAGCCGTCAAAATCTTGACAATTTACATGCAAATACTAGAAATGTTTGTAATCATGCTGGAATTGGATTTAATCATGATAAAAAGAAGAAACCACATAGAAAATATGTTGCTAAAAATAGATATGTGCACAAACATAAAATGCCTACATGTTTTTATTGCAGTGTTCATGGTCATACTTCTAATTCATGTCATATTCGTAAGTATGGAATACCGAGTGGTGAATATGTTTGGATTAAAAAGGGACAAATTCCCATGATTGCTTACCCTATGGGACCTAATAAAAATTGGGTACCTAAAAGAGAAAAGTAAATTTATTTTGTAGGTATGCCTTCGAACACTTGGACAACATTGGTTCTTAGACAGTGGATGTTCGAGGCATATGATGGGATATAGATCCAAATTCCTAAATCTATCATTGAATGAAAAAGATTATGTGACCTATGGAGAAAACAATCACGGGAAGATACATGGAATTGGGAAAATTGGAATTACCTCTCATGTTGTCATTGAAAATGTCCTCTACCTTGAAGGACTTGAGCACAACTTGCTGAGTATCAGCCAACTATGTGATATAGGTAACAAGGTTCTTTTGATTCAGATTGTTGTGTCATTCGTGATAGCATAGATAATAAAGGTAAGTTTATAGGTTATCGAGTAAACATCTATATGATTAATCTGGATGATATCTCTTCTCTTTTTTGAAACTATGTGACACATGTCTATGTGAGACATGTCAGAGGTGTAAGAAAATTAAAAATTCATTTTCGTCAAAATCTATGATATCCACAACAAGGTCATTGGAACTTCTTCGTATGGACTTGTTTGGACCATCACATGTCACGAGTTTTGGAGGTAGCTATTACACACTAGTTATTGTTGATGATTTTTCTAGGTTCACTTGGACTCCTTTTTCTTACTTTAAAAAGTGACGAATATAACTCTTTCAAAAACCTTGCCAAACAAATTCAAAACCAGTTCAATTTGAAAATAATGTTTATTCGTAGCGATCATGGTGGTGAGTTTGAGAAGCACCAATTTAATAAGTTTTGTGAGAAAAATGGTATCTTACACCAATTTTTAGCTCCTTGCACCCCTCAACAAAATGGAGTTGTTGAGAGGAAGAATCGAGTCTTGGAGGAGTTAGCAAGGTTTATTCTTAATGAAAGAAAAATTCTGAAATACTTTGGGCTGATGTGGTTCACACTGCATGTTATTTGATTAACCGACTATTGGTTAGGCCTACACTCCATAAAACACCTTATGAACTTTTAAAAGGTCGTAAACCAAACATATCTCATCTTCATGCTTTTGGATAAATGTTTTATATTGAATAATGGAAAAAACAATTTAGGTAAATTTTATTCAAAAGCACATGAAGAAATATTCTTAGGTTATTCATTACATAGGAAAGCCTATGGAGTCTATAATAAGCATACAATGAATGTAGAAGAGCCTGTGCATGTTCATTTTGATGAATCTTCTCTAAAAGAGAAGAGAAGGGTTGTGTTTGATGATGTTTCAGGTGCTCTAGAAGATGCATATATAAAGGATACTAGAACATAAAATATTGTTCAAGATGATCCTGAAGAAGATCATGATCAACAAGATATGCTGATTGCTTGGAAGACAAAGAAGGACCACCCCATCGACAAAGTAATAGGTGATATCTCTAAGGACGTGGTAACCTGAAGCTCTTTATGCTATATATATAAATTCGTAGCTTTTGTTTCTCAAATTGAGCCTAAGAATGTTGATGAGGGCCTAGAAGATGAATATTGGGGTATAGTTATGCAAGAAGAGCTAAACCAGTTTGAGCGAAACAATGTTTGGGACTTGGTCCATAAGTCAAGTAATCATGCTATTATTGGCACTAAGTGGGTATTTCGCAACAAACTAGATGAATCATGCTTAATAATTTGAAACAAAGCTAGATTAGTGGCTCAAGTTTATACTTGTTGAAAGATAAATTTGAGGAGCTTTCCCCTCTCAACAAATCGTTCCTTAGCAAGGTGTCAATTTGTTGAAAGGTTATTACTCTCATTTTCGGTGTGTTTTCTTTTATTTGATTAAGTAAGTGAACTCAGTTTTATTCTTTGTTTACCATCTCGGCTTTGTTGAAATAAATTCCAACGCCGGTATTATGGTTTCAAGAATATTCCAGTTACACCTTACTTCTTAATAATCATGTGAATGAGTTATTTTCTTTTGTGTTTTTTTCTTTTTCTTGAGTGTTTTCTCTATTTGAGGATCAAGAGAAAATTCAAGTTGTTTGTTCAATTTTATGCACAAAAGTGATGAATAGTGGTATTCTAATGTACAAAAGTGGTGGTATTCTAATGTACAAAAGTGGTGGTATTCTAATGTACAAAAGTGATGAATAGTTAGTTGTTAGAACAAATAAATAAATAAAGAAAAAAAAAGAATAAATTTAAGTGACCTTTATTTATTTACTCCCTTTCGGGTTCCTTTTATTAACAAACCAAACTTCTTCCTTAAGGAAGGTTGGTATTAAAGAATAAATAAATTGCGCAAAGTAAATAACAATAAATAAAAGTAGTAAGTTAGTTTCATCACTTTTGTATAGTAATAGGTGTTTTCAACAAATAAGTTTATTGATAAGACTTTACTATTTTACATATGAATAATATGAATATGTCAAAGTACAAATAATGAGTTCAACATATTTTGGTGGTTTTTGTTTCGAATTGCACATAAACAATTAACAAGAAAAATAAACTACATATTAACAAATTCTTGAGGAGACAAGATCATTTTAAATGATGAAAGTATTTCTCAACTTCTTATGTATATGAACTACTTAGACAAGTTCTTATGTTTTACTTTGATTAACTCCAAACACCAAGTTCTACGATCCTCCTTTTAGTGTATGTCCTAAAATGGTAGAATAATGATCACTTATATTTATTACTAAACAATATTACGTCCACAAAGAGATTAGGTTGTCACACCCTAATCTTGGCTACTCTAATATTGAAGTAGTAATGAATATAAGATCTTAAGAAAA
>NW_017727830.1:179666-196532 GCF_001865875.1 Lupinus angustifolius | reverse complement strand
TAGAATGAATGTACAATGTTTTAGAATTGAGAATTTCATGCCTTTATATAGGCCAAGGTGCTGGATGCTCAGCTAGCCTGTTTGGCAGCTAAGCTGCTCACCATTGGTCCTGATGAAGAGCCACTTTGGCCCCTACTTGACCCCTATGGTAGGATAGGTTACATGCATGGTGACACCTCCTCCTTCTTGTCATAGCTTTATGTCATCCATGTGGTCATGTTCTTGGCCTTTAAGCAAAGCAAAAGTAAGATGTTCCATGAGTTGACCTATAAATCATTTTTCTGGTGTGTCAGGCGCTTAGCACACCTGGTTCCACGCTAAGTTGCCTGTTGCAGCAGCTTAGCTGACCTGGTTCCACGTTAAGCTGCCTGTTTCAGCAGCTTAGCTACCTAGTTCAACGCTAAGTTGCCTGTTTCAGCTGACCTGGACTAGTGTTTAGCTGACCTAGTATGGTGCTTAGCTAATCTAGCCTGGTACTTGGTGCTTGGCTGACCTGGCCTAGTGCTTGGCTAACCTGACCTGGTGCTTGGTGTTTGACTGATCTGGCCTGACCTGGTGCTTAGCTGACTTGGCCTCGTGCTTGGTGCTTGGCTGGACAGCTTTGTGCTTGATTTCTTCATGGTGAAGCAACCTTTTTTTCTTTGGTTTGTTACTTGATTATTGTTGGTTGCTTGGCACTTTTGGGTTGTTTTCTTTAAGTTAAGGGAAGCATTTGATTTTTTCAAGTTGCTTGGCCTTACCTTAACTTAGGTTTCTTCAAGACGAAGTTAGCTACCTTCCTTCAAGGCTAAGTAACCAAATTAAGCATATAGCATGCCATGCTTTAACTTGATTACTTCTTGGCAACTTATTTTGATATTTTTTCTTGAATTTTGGCTTGAATTCTTGTCCATCTTTGAATTTATTCCTTAATATTCAATTTCCTACAAAACTCAATGAAAACTAGGACGAGAATTAATACAAAACTAATTTATTCAATCATGCAAAATTCACCTAAAAAGTTTTAATTTAAGTTGGTTTTCTACAATTTGCATAGGACAAGTGCAATAAAATGATGGTCAAAAGTGTATACTTTTTGCTCTTATCAATACTCAAGAGGAAGGAATTGATTATGACGAAACCTACGCCCCTGTTGTGAGGTTGGAAGCCATTAGGATGCTATTGGCCTATGCTTCGACAATGAACTTTTTCAAATGGATGTGAAAAGTGTTTTCCTGAATGGGTACGTTCAACAAGAGGTGTATGTTAAGCATCCTCTTGGATTCAAAAATTATAAATACCCTAATCATGTGTACAAGCTTAAAAAGTCTTTATATAGGTTGAAACAAGCCCCTAGAGCTTGGTACGATAGACTAAGCTCGTTTTTTCTGGAAAAAGGATTTATAAGAGGAAAGGTTGACATTACACTCTTTATTTCTAAGTACGAAAATAATATTTTGTTAGTACAAATCTATATTGATGATATTATTTTTTGAGCTACTAACAATGCTTTATGCAAGAAATTTTCTATTTTAATGAAAGGAGAGTTCGAAATGTCGATGATGGGAGAGGTAACATTCTTCCTAGGGCTACAGATAAAGCAAATGAGTAACGGAATCTTTGTCCATCAAGCAAAATACTACAAGGAGCTATTAAAGCGTTTCGAAATGGAAAAATCAGAAGAAGCTTCCACTCTGATGGCATCATCGTGTTATCTGGATAAAGATGAGACGAGAAAAGCGATTGAGGTAACAAAATGTCGTGGAATAATTGGATCTTTATTATATCTACCATCTAGCCGACCCAATATTAGGTTTAGTGTATGTATGTGTGCAAGAAATCAATCCTTACCGAAAGAGACTCATTTTTCTGTAGTAAAACAAATCCTGAAATACTTAAAAGGATCTACTAATATGGGATTATGGTATCCTATGGATGCCTTTCTTATTTTGATAGGGTACTCTTCCGATTTTTCCGAATGCAAATTGGATTAAGAGTACAAGTGGGACATGCCACCTATTAGATAGCTCCCTAGTTTCATGGCATTCTAAAAAGAAAACTTGTGTTGCTTTATCTACCGTCAAACCAAAATATATTACCGTTCGTTTGTGTTGCACTCAAATCCTTTGGATGAAGCAGCAATTGTCGGACTTCGGTCTTAAGCTTGATATGTTGGGTATCAGCAGGTTAGAATACACCTAGAAGGGGGATGAATAGGTGTCGCAGATCACTTGTTCCGCTTTTCCTATATTTCGCCAAACTAAAACAAACTGTAGTTAATCGATTATGCTTGGACTTAATCGATTAAATAGTGCTAAGATATAATCGATTATACTTGTGGATAATCAATTATACTGACACTCGTACAATTTGATTCGTTGGTTTCTTACAAAGCAAGTTACAGATTACCGAATCTTTATACAATTAATTGATTAATGAGATTACAGAAAGATAGTAAACAGATTATAGCATGCCACTCATATTAACACAATTAATCAACAAAGTAAAGACGAAAAGTAAAGGGATTATGGATTAGAAAGAGGTCCACTACAAACTACATCTAGGTCTTCCCTTCTGATCTCGGGAGATTTTCTTCAACTATTACAATTATGAGTTTTACAAACACACTTCCAATTATAAAATCAGAAAAACTAAGTTGATCCTTACTTAGCCCCTATGAGATTGACATCCTAGATTTGACCTAACTAAATCGCCTCACTTCCAATTACAAAGATCTCTCTTGTAGTGAAACTATTCACAAAGAGATCAACTACCTTGTTCAAACAAAATGTATTGAGTTGACTTGAGTACTTAATATTCGGATTCCACAATTGAAAAAACAATCTAAAACATTAAGCAGGAAATCCACAAGAACCTAATTCTAAATGAAATTAATGCATTAGGTTTTCAAAAAATGATTCACACTCTTTTCAGAAAACGATTTTCCTCATAAATCTCTCCAAGAAATCAAGAACTAGATGCAAGAATTTGATGCATAGAAAACTAGAGACTAGATCCAATGATCTTAATCTCTAAGCCTAAATTAGAATGCTTTCACTCCCTAGGTTTTCTAAACGAACTTTCTCACTACAATGCAATCTATGAAAATGTATGCTCTATAACAATGTTCGAAATATGCAAGTTATGCCACATTGGCAAGATTTACAGAATTTATACGAATCCTACTAATACTGATATTAATCGATTATCCTTCCATTTAATCGATTAAGGGGCTGTCAAAAATCAATTTTCAGTTACGTCTTAATCAATTATATGGTGTCTTAATCGATTAACGTGCTAACATCATTAGATCAATTAGTAACTGAATTCCAGATTATTGATTACACTAACTACTTAATTGATTATACTGAGTTAAAATGTTTTTCTTTGATGTAAGGAATGTATGGTAAACAACATATATCATATGCACATGATTTACATAGCTTTTTAAAATATATTACCTTTAATGCATGAAACTATGTATGTGTATGCATGAGCCTATTTATCATAAGATATCTAGATGTTATGTCTCAATTTTAATCTTGATCTATTTTACTTCTTTTGAGACTTTCCACCTAGGTTTACCTAAGCTAGACTCAAACTAAGGCAATCAGTATAAGACTTCTAATTATAAGTAAATATAATAAAGTCCTAGATATATAGATGCAACTTACGAGTTATCAGCTCGTTGTTTGTAGTATTATGTTCAAGATTTCTTGTATGCGTGTTGGCTTCATCAAAACTTCAAATAGACTTAAATGTGTAGGTCTTGATGCTTTGCACTTTCAATCCCCCCTTCTTGATGATGACAAACACTTCACCAATTTCTTGTTTGATAAGCTTGATGATGATCAACATGTGTTTGCTTAGCTTGTTTATATATCAAAGTTGTGTTGCTCCCCCTTACTTTGTTCTCCCCCTCAACCAAGCTATAAGATAAAATACACACAAGTAGGTAGCAAACTTACGTACAGAATCTCATCAACCTGAAACACATCAAGCGATAGAACAATCTTTCTCCCTCTTTTGACATTATCAAAAAGTGTAGAGAATTAAGTGATAATTGTTGGTCAAAAGTAAGAAGAGATATAACATTTGTGATAAGAAACTGTAATTAATCAGTAAGTACAAGCTTTGATTTGATCAACCAGTTTTTTGAAAATTGAACAGATGCACAAAATCTCTACATTTAATAGATTATCGAAGGTATTTAATCGATTAAACACACAAAAAAAACACCATATGAACCAGGTTTATATGACACATCCCACATGTAAATATTCAATCAGGAATACTTAACAATTATGATATAGTCAGGTTAAGTATGTATTAATCAAACACATATGGCATTCATACAAGATATGGTCAAGATACTTTTAAAACCAAAATTCATAAACCATTCGACTTAATTAACAATTGTCCAAAAAAGCCTGATATTTGTGAAATTTAAGAAACAAGCACTAAAATAGAGTTTAATAGCATATTACAAGCCAAAAGATTACAATGCTAAAAATAACATGAAGCTCGATTTGGATTACTATAATGAAGGAAAAGATCAATTTCACGACTGAACAGAGAAAAGGTAGGAATTAAGATTTTAGGGTTTGAAAAACTTTCCCAAATAGACGCTGAATCTGTTATATTTTACTGCCGTTAATCGATTCAGGCTTATGTTAATCAATACAGACCTGTTAAAATCTTATGCAACTAAACCTAGTTACTCGATTAAAGGAATATTTAATCAATTGAATATATTGATTTTAAAAGTTTAAGCTACTGGAACTCAATTTAATCGATTATCATACAAGGTAATCGATTAATATCAGTAAAAGTGCATATTTGAGTATGTTTTTGAGATTAATAATGGTATGTTAAGACTCTTAACCTAGGAACCTATTCTATAGAGAGTTACGCACTTCTAACACTTAAACATGTAAACATGAATACAATTTATGAAGAACAAAGGGAAATATGCATTTACATACAACATATAAATAAGCACCTTTATCATACAAAAGGCACAAAACACCATTAATCAAACTAGTTAAGATAATTTTCATCAAGAATTCCAAGTTCTCTCCTAAGAACAAAGAACGAGTCCTGTGGAAGGGGCTTGGTGAAAATATCAGCTAGTTGTTTAGTGGTTTCAACAAATTCAAGTACACAATCACCTTTTTGTACATGATCATGCAAAAAGTGATGTCTTATCTCTATATGCTTAGTTATAGAATGCAAGATGGGATTATTGGATAGGTTTATAGCGCTTGTATTGTCACATTTGATCGATATCTTTTCCAAAAAGAGACTGAAATCCATAAGTTGCTGCTTCATCCAAAGGATTTGAGCGCAACACACATTGATAGCAATGTATTCTACTTCGGCAGTGGATAAAGAAACACAAGCTTGCTTTTTGCTATGCCATGACACTGAGAAGCTACCTAATAGGTGGCAAGTTCCACTAGTGCTTTTCTGAATGATAGTGAGGCATCCCTAGGATACCGTAGTCCCATATGAAGGGTTCCCTTTAATTATCTCATTATACGTAACAGAAGTAAAGTGTGATTCCTTAGGTATACATTGATATCTAGCCTACATGCAAACACTAAACATAATATTAGGGCGACTCGTTGTTAGATATAGTAACGAGCCTATCATCCCACGATATTTAGGTACCTCTATCGCTTTCCCTTTATCATCATGTTCTAAATAGCCTGAGGATGCCATAAGAGTGGATGATTCTTTGCATTTTTTCATCTAGAATTTGTGTAGCAATTCCTTGCAGTATTTTGATTGGTGAACAAATATGTCACTGTCCATTTGCTTGATTTGTAATCCCAGGAAGAAGGTAAGCTCTCCCATCCTTGATATTTCAAATTCACCCTACATCAAATCAGAAAACTCTTTACAAGGGAGGTCATTAGTAGCTCCAAAGATAATATCATCAACATATATTTGAACTAATAAATCATGATTATCTGATTTTTGGATAAAGAGTGTTGCATCGACTTTTCCCCTCATGAACCCATTTTCTAAGAGAAAAGTGCTCAATCTATCATACCAAGCTCAAGGAGCTTTCTTTAGGCCATAAAGTACCTTTTTAAGCTTAGAGACATGGTTCGGAAATTTATAATTTTCAAAGTCGGGCGGTTGCTCAACATAAACCTCCTCTTGAAGAAATCCATTCAAGAAGGCACTCTTAACATCCATTTGGAACAAGTTAAAATGCATAATTGATGCACATGTCAATAGCATCCTTATGGCCTCTAACATTGCAATAGGGGCGTAGGTTTCATCGTAATCGATACCTTCCTCTTGGTTGTATCCCTTGACCACAAGGCATGCTTTGTTTCGTATTATTAAGCCAGATTCATCAAGTTTATTTCTAAAGACCCATTTAGTGCCAATTATTGGATGGTCTTTTGGTTTGGGGACCAAGTCCCACACATTATTACGCTCAAATTGGTTTAGCTCTTTTTGCATAGTTTTACCCCCAATTCACATCCTCAATGGCCTCATCTATGGTCTTAGGCTCTATTTGTGATACGAAAGCAACAAAATTACAAAATTTACACAAAGAGCTACGGGTTACCACCCCCTTAGAGATATCACCTAATACTTTATCGAGTGGAGGGTCTTTCTTGGTTTCCCACGTCCTCGGAAAGTCATGATGGTCCTCATTGACTTCTTGATCATCCTTATCTTCTTTGTCATTTTCCAAGTCCTTAGAGTATGCTTCTTCCAAAGAACCAATAGTTTCAACTCCAAGTATTTTCCCTCGATTGTTGTCGCCATACGTGACATACCCTTTTTCTTTGAGTGATAGATCTTTTAATTTCAATCTGTCACCTATCATAATCCTCGAACACCCGCTATCTAAGTACTAATGATGTCCATGCATTTTTAGGCATACCTACAAAACAAATTACATTACTTGTTTAGGTACTAATGGGTCCCTTCTTGTTAGTAACCATGGTATTTTGTCCCTTCTTGACCCAAATATAAGAACCATCAGGCACACCATATTTTCTAATATAACACGAAGTAGTAGTATGGTACTAAGTGCCATATTAGAAACAAGTAGGCATGTGAGTGTGTGCCTTTTTTATGATTATAGACTACAACTTTCCTATATGGTCTTTTCTTGCTAGTTTCGGGTTTATAACCTAATCCCATGTGGTTACCCGAATTTCTAGATTCAGCAAGTAAAGTGTCAAGTTTAAATCTATTGTATGTAAGCTTTGCGAATTTTTCTTTTAAGCTAGAATTTTTGATTTGAAAAGTCTCACAAGTATTGCATACAATAGGTTGACATAAATTACCTTTCGAGCAATTACATGAGCTACAAGAGTAGATTAAGTCTAAGGTTTCGTTTTCTAGTTTTAACTCATCTAACTCTTTTTGCATTCTAATGATTTGTTGTTCATGCAGTAGGATTATCCATTTTCTGTCAATGTTAATCCTAGCAAGCTTTTTATGTTCTTCGTGTAATTCAACAAATGCATTATATAACACATCATATGTAGGGGAATCATCAGTAGACGGTAAAGTATCAAAATATACCTCATTTGCATCATCTTGTCCATTAGAGCTACCAGCTTCTTGTGTTTTGACCATAAGGCACAGTTCTGTAGACTCCTCCTAATTTGATGCGGTAGATGTAGTTTCCCCCTAGGGAGCATCCCACACGATGTATGCTCTTTTTGATTTAAAATGTCGATGAGTGCTCTTTTCAGATTCAACCTTCTTGAGGTAGACTGGACATTGTAGCATCATGTGTCCAACATTCCCACATTCATCGCAAGTGAAGCGCTCCTTTGGGATCTTGCCCTTTGTAGTTGAGTCACGCCCTTCATTCTTCTAAAACATCTTGAATCCCACTTTCTTTTTCAGGAATTTGCCAAATTTGCAAACTAGGAGATTCATGGTTTCTTCGTCCAGGTCGGAACCGGAATCATCATCCTCTTCTTGATCTTGCAAGCTTATTACTTTGAGAAAGATGTTTTTCTTCTTTCGGTCAAAATCTTCGTTTATTGTCAAATGCCTTAACTCCATCTCATGTTCTTGGAGTTTTCCAAACAGAGTCGCTAAAGGCATGGAATCTAAGTCTTTTGACTCCATGATCGCAATTACTTTTGGCTGCCATTTCTTGTCAAGGCAACGCAAAACTTTGTTATTCAATTCTCCTTTAGAAAACGTTTTATCTAGGGCAACTAAATGGTTATCAATGTGAGTAAATCGCTTTTGCATTTCACTAATTGATTCATTTGATAACATGAGAAATAACTAATATTCATGTGTTAGCGCATTTAGCCTACAAGCGCTTAACCTCGGTCATGCCTTCGTCTGTCACCTGTAAGGTGTTCCATATTTCTTTTGCATTTTGGCACCACAACACCCTAAGAATTCATCGTATGATAGGGCCTATGTGATAATGTTTTTGGCATGTAGGTTATGCTGAACCTTTTTGTGCTCATCATCGGTCCATAAACTTTTTGGTTTCTCTTTAGGTTCATCATCCATTAAGTGAAGTGGAAAGAAAGGACCATTGACCATGGATTCCTAAATGTTTGTGTCAATCGCCTCAATGAATATTTGCATGCGCACATTCGAATAGGCGTACCCCTCGCCGCTAAAAATCGGAGGGCGGTTGATGGATGCGCCATCACCGCCAAACGGGTTTGTGGAACCCATCATAGTATCCTCTAGGATTGAATGAATACGTGTCAAGCTAGCACTTTCTTCCTAGCTCTAATACCACTTGTTGGGTATCAGTAGGTCAGAATACACCTAGAAGGGGGGTTTAATAGGTGTCGTGGATCACTTGTTCCCCTTTTCCTATATTTACGCAAAATAGACTGCAGTTAATCAATTATGCTTAGAGTTAATCGATTAAACAGTGCTCAGATATAATTGGTTATGTTTGTGGATAATCAATTATCCTACCACTCGCACAACTTGATTCTTTGATTTCTTGCAAACCAAGTTACCGATTACCGAATCTTTATACAGATAATTGATAAATGACATAACAGAAAGACAATAAATAGATTATAGCATGCAACTCATATTAACACAGTTAATCAACAAAGTAAAGACGAAAAGTAAAGAGATTAGGGATTAGAAAGAGGTGCACAAGGAATTTTATCATGGTTCGTTTGCGGTCCACTGCAAACTACATCCAGGCCTCCCCTTCTAATCTCGGGAGATTTTTCTTCAACTATTGCAATTCTGAGTTTTACAAACACACTTCCAATTACATAATCAGAAAAACTAAGTCGATCCTTACTAAGCCCATATGATCTTATCAACCTAGGTTTGACCCCTACTAGGATCTCCTATCCTTTTGTGATCGGCCCCAGCCTCGGTATCGCTCGAACTAAGACCTCCTAGCCTCTGTGAAGATTACAAAGATTTCTCTCTTAGTGAAACTTTTTACAAAGAGATCAACTTCCTTGTTCAAAGAGAATGTATTGTGTTGACTTGAGTACTTAATACTCGGATTCAACAATTAATAACTCAATCTAAAACATAAAGCAGAAAATCCACAAGAACCTAATTCTAAATGAAATTAATGCATTAGGTTTTCAAAAAATGATTCACACTCTTTTCAGAAAAAGATTTTCCTCACAAATCTCTCAAAGAAATCAAGAACTAGATGCAAGAATATGATGCATAGAAAACCAGAGACTAGATGCAATGATATTATTCTCTAAGCCTAAATCAGAAAGCATTCACTCTATACGTTTTCTAAATGCACTTTCTCACTACAATGCAATCTATGAAAATGTTTGCTCTCTAACAATTCTCGAAATATGCATGTTATGCCACATTGGCAAGATTTACAGAATTTATACGAATCCTACTAATACTGATATTAATCGATTATCCTTACATTTAGTCGATTAACGGGCTGTTAAAAATCAGTTTTTAGTTACGTCTTTATCGATTATATGGTTCCTTAATCGATTAATGTGCTAATAGCATCAGATGAGTTAGTAACTGAATTCTAGATAATTGATTACATTAACTACTTAATCGATTATACTGAGTTAAAAATGTTTTTGTTTGATGTAAGGAATATATGGTAAACTACCTATATGATATGCACATGTTTTACATAGCTTTTTAAAATATATTACCTTTAATGCATGAAACTATGTATGTGTATGCAAGAGCCTATTTATCAGAAGATATCTAGATTTTATGTCTCAATTTTAATCTTGATCTATTTTAGTTCTTGTGAGACATTCCACCTAGGTTTACCTAACCTAGACTCAAACGAAGGCAATCATTTTAAGACTTCTAATTACAAGTACATATAATAAAGTCCTAAATCTATAGATTGAACCTATGAGTCTTCGGCTCGTTGTTTGTTGTATGATCTTCAAGCTTTCTTGTATGCGTGTATGCTTCATCAAAACTTCTATTAGACTTAAAGGTGCAGATCTTGACTCTTTGCACTTTCAATCTCCCCCTTTTTGATGATGATAAACACTTCACCAATTTCTGGTTTGATAAGCTTGATGATGATCAACATGTGTTTGCTTAGCTTGTTTATATATCAAAGTTGTGTTGCTCCCCCTTACTTTGTTCTCTACCTCAACGAAGCTATGAGGTAAAATACACACAAGTAGGTAGTAAACTTACGTACAGAAGCCCATCAACCTGAAACACATCAAATGACAGAACAACGTTTCTCCCCTTTTGACATTATCAAAAAATTTAGACAATTAAGTGATAATTGTTGGTCAAAAGTAAGAAGAGATATAAAATTTGTGATAAGAAACTTTAATTAATTAGTAAGTACAAGTTTGATTTGATTAACCAGTTTTTAGAAAATTGAACAGATGCACAAAATCTCTACATTTAATCGATTATCTAGGGTAGTTAGTCGATTACACCGACAAAAAAACAGCATATGAACCAGGTTTATATGACACATCCAATATGTAATTATTCATTCAAGAATGATTAATAGTTGTAATATAGTCAGGTTAAGTATGTGTTAATCAAACACATATGGCATACACACAAGATATGGTCAAGATACTTATGAACCCAAAATTCATAAACCTTTCGACATAATTAACAATTGTCAAACAAAGCATGATATTTTTCGAAATTTAAGAAACAAGTACCAAAATAGAGTTTAACAACATATTACAAGCCAAAAGATTATAATGCTCAAAATGATATGAAACTCGATTTGGATTACTATATTAAAAGAAAAGATCAATTTCACGACTAGACAGAGAAAAGGTAGGAATTGAAATTTTAGGGTTTGAAAAACTCTCCCAAATACATGTTGAATCTGTTACATTTTACTGTTGTTAGTCAATTAAGGCTTATGTTAATCGATTAAGAACTGTTAAAATCTTATGCAACTGAGCTCAGTTAATCGATTAAAGGAATACTTAATCGATTGAAGATAGAGATTTTAAAAGTTTAAGCTACTGGAACTCAGTTTAATCGATTATCATATAGGGTAATCAATTAACATCAGTAAAATTGCAGATTTGGGTATGTTTTTTAGATTAATAATGGTATGCTAAGACTCTTAACCTAGGAACCTATTATATACAGAGTTACACACTTCTAACACTTAAACATGTAAACATGAATGCAATTTATCAGGCACCAAGGGAAACACGCATTTACACACAACATGTGGATAAGCACATTTATCATACAAAAGGCACAAAATACCATTAATCAAACTAGTTAAGATATTTTTCATCTAGAATTCCAAGTTCTCTCCTAAGAACAAAGAACGAGTCCCGTGGAAGGGGCTTGGTGAAAATATCAGCTAGTTATTTAGTGGTTTCAACAAATTCAAGTATACAATCACCTTTTTGTACATGATCACGCAAAAAATGATGTTTTATCTCTATATGCTTAGTTCTAGAATGCAAGATGAGATTCTTGGATAGGTTTAAGGTGCTTGTATTGTCGCATTTGATCGATATCTTTTCCAAAGAGAGACCGAAATCCATAAGTTGTTGCTTCATCCAAAGGATTTGAGCGCAACACAAACCGGTGGCAATGTATTCCGCTTCGGTGGTGGATAACGTAACACAAGCTTGCTTTTTGCTATGCCATGACACTAAGGAGCGGCATAATAGGTGGCAAGTTCCACTAGTTCGTTTATGATCTAGTTTACACCCTGTGAAGTCAGAATCGGAATAACCTACCAAGGATAGTGAGGTATCCCTAGTATACCATATTCCCATATTAAGGATTCCCTTTAAATATCTCAATGATACGTAACATATGTAAAGTACGATTCTTTAGGCATACATTGATATCTTCCACACATGCAAACACTAAAAATAATATCAAGGTGACGCGCTATTAAATATAGTAACGAGACTATCATCCCACGATATTTAGTTACCTCTACCACTTTCCCTTTATCATCATTGTCTAAATAGCATGAGGATGCCATAAGAGTGGATGCTTCTTTGCATTTTTCCATCTCGAATTTGTGTAACAATTCCTATTAACATTCAATTTTTTGATGATGATAATGTCGGTGTTCCTAGTGAGCCTAATCCATAAGAACATCATATTGAGGCTTCACATATGGCAAGTGAACCTCCATTTGGGATTGCTCATCTTGATACTATGGAACAATGCCTCAATGCACGAATTGATACATGTTTCCAAATTTTGATGGATACTATGAGGGTTGAGTTCTAGAGGCAAGAGGAACGATTAGTTCAGGAGATGGAGCATATTGTCTTTGTCGGTTGAACCCTTAAACCTAGATAGGTGTTAGGTGTTAGGTTGTGTTTTGTGTATCGTTGTAACTTTTTATTTCTTCTTATGAACTTCATTTGACGCACTATTGTGTTTGTTTTGCTAACTTTCTGATATGTACTTGTTATAAACTTGTTGCTTAGGACATTTTGGTATTACTATTATCCAATCTTATTTCATATTTACTTCATGCTCATATTGCATAAATCATATTGCCTAGTCACTTTGTGTTGAATTGTATCTTAAAATTGTTACATATGGTGCTTAAACATAATATAATAGTTGCATATTATGTAACAATTTGACCAATTTTAATTATCTGAAATGATAATCGATTACCACGCTGCTATAATTGATTATCCTGAATATATTTTATGCACTTGTTCAATTCTTGAAAACTGCTTGATCTTACGAAATAATTTTGTTTGATTAAGTGAGTTATTATCAATTATTGTTATATATTTCCTACTTTTGGCAAAGTTAATTGAAATATTTCACATCTTTTTTATCATGCTGAAAAGGGGAGAAAATGTTGCTTCGAATGTTTTGTAGGTTGTGTTTCATATGCTTCATTAAACCTAGATATAGGGGGGATGACATTTACTACCCATATTCTCTCTTATTGACGAGAAGTTATAGTGAGGGGGGGGGGGCAGAATCTCATTTAGAATCATCACAACCATTGCATGTCATCATTCATCATCAAGCTTTTCAAGTAAAAGAATGTAAAGTCTATCAAAGTTTGCCATCATCAAAAATGGGGAGATTGACATTACAATAGGATATTAACATTGGAATGGTGCATCATGGACTTGGTTTTGATGAAGACAACAACTTTAACAAGACAAAGGTGAAGAGACAGCTAGAGATGAAATTAACCAAAGCATCATGCCAAAGACTTAAGGTTTTAAATAGAGTTAGGATTTTCATGTTTTAGAAGTCCTAAGATGATTACTTGTCTAGGTTAGATGAACCTAGGATGGAGGCCTCATAAGAATTAAATTTTTAAAATCATTTTTGAGACATTTCATTCATTCATACTTATATGATATGTTCATGCATTGCATATACATGATTTCATACATGAAAGCTGTATATTTTGAATCATACATTGTATATACATTTATCATATAGGAGGTTCATATTTAATATAAAGGGAATCATTTTTCAACTCATATAATTGATTAGATTGTATTGATAATCCATCATTTGTTATATGATTTCTGATAATCGATTATGTTAAATGATAATCAATTAATCAGAGTAACATTAGCTAAAGAAGTCTGGCTTAAGGCTTAGATAATGGATTACCAGTAATGATAATCGATTATTTCCATCAGACATGATATTTTAAGCTTCTCAATAATCGATTACCAATCATGATAATCGATTAGATCATCAGAAAAACAATTTTATATAAAAACCAATTTTATTCTCTTTGGTTCAAATTAGGGTTTCAAATTTTCATATTTTCTAAAAACCTTTGAGAGATATCTTTTGAGTTTAGAATTGTTAATTCTTTGTGATTTCAAAAGAAAAAGGAGTACAATTTTCATATCTTTAGAATAGGTATTTTTGTGAAAACCCATGCATTGGTCATATTAGGATTTTAGGATTCTTGAGTGATTTTTGTTTTAGGTTTTAGGTCTGAGCTTACTTTCAAATTAGCACATGTGAGGTGCATCATTATTCAGATTTATTTTTACAATCTTGTTGAGAGATTTAATAATTCTCGAGTGTTGAGAATTAAGTTAAACCCTAGCTATGGTTAGGTAGAGGTTTTTACTATTTGATAAGTGCCAAACATACCTAAATTTCATACACTTTTATGGCACTTATCTTAAGCATAATTGTGAAAAACCAACTTAAAAACAATACTTTTTAGATAAAATATCACAATCTTGTATATTTCTGTTTTTATTTCTCTTTAATATGTTTTGTAGGATTTAGAAAGAAAAAGAAAAGAGAATAAAGACTCATGGTCCAAAAAAGAAGAAGTCAAATACAAGGTGCTCAAGCAGGCAGCTGAGCGTGGACCAAGCCACACTGAGCTGACCTGGACACCAACCTGGCTCAGTCAAACCAACTTGGCCTAAACCAAGTTGCTCAAGCAGGCAGTTGAGCTGACCTGCTTGACCGCTCAGCCTAGCACCAGACAAAGCCTGACACAGTCAGAACACAAGCTTGGCATAGTCAGAAACAAGCCTGACACACTCCCAAGCTTCTCAAGCAGGCAGCTCAACAGTGACACATGTGTGCTCAGTGGTGAATCAGACACCTGACCAGGTCAGCAAGCACCAAGCCACGTCTTAGTCATCACGATCGAAGGTGCTCAAGGAGGCAGCTTAGCGGTGCCACATGTGTGCTCAGCGGTGTGCACCTAAAATTAACTTTGCCATCAAGAAACCATGAAGTCATGCATGACCTCACTTCAAGTAGCCCACCACAGGCTTTTCAAGAGTAGCTCACCATTGCTGGTCTCATAGCTCACAACTAGCCTTGGTGAGTCAAGCTTAAGGAGGTGACCAAGATACTTGACCAAGTGACCAAACCCATGCTGAAGGGTTTGATCAGCTGCTGAGTGGTGCAAAGAAGCAGTTGAGCGCCCAACTCCTTCGCCTATATAAGGGCAAGAAATTCTCGTTTGAAAAACATTGTACATTCTTTCTACATTCTTCCTAGTTTATTCCTATTCTTTCCTCCATATTTTCCTTTCATTATAAGTAGTTTTTTAGGCTAGTTTTAGTGTAGTTTTTCATATAATTCAAGAGGAGAAAGGAGAAGGCAAATGAGATGCAAAAATCCATTTTGTAATCTCATTTGTAACCTAAAGCATCCAATCCTTGGGTGGATGGCTCATGCTCCTAACAATTTCATTTGAATGTTGATTATGTATTTCTACTTCTTCTTTTATTCAAGCACCAAGCACCAGGCCAAGCACCAAGCCAGGTCAGCCAAGCACCAAGCACCAAGCACCAAGCACCAGCTTAGCGTGGAACCAGGTCATCTTATCTGCTGAAACAGGCAGCTTAGCGTGGAACCAGGTCAGCTAAGCTACTGAAATAGGCAGCTTAGCGTGGAACCAGGTGTGTTAGGCGCCTGACGCACCAGAAAAATGATTTCTAGGTCAAATCATGGAACATCTTACTTTTTCTTTGCTTAAAGGCCAAGAACATAACCTCATGGATGACATAAAGCTATGACAAGAAGGAGGAGGTGTCACCATGCATGTAACCTAGCCTACCATAGGGGTCAAGTAGGGACTAAAGTGGCTCTTCATGGGGACCAATGGTGAGCAGCTTAGCTGCCAAACAGGGCAGTTGAGCGTCCAGTACCTTAGCCTATATAAAGGCATGAAATTCTCAATTCTAAAACATTGAACATTCATTCTAAATTCTTCCTAGTTGATTCCTCTTCTTTTCCTTTCATTTTAGGTAGTTTTTAGGCTAGTTTTAGAGTTGTTTTTCATAAAATTCAAGAGGAGAAAGGAGAAGGCAAATGAGATGCAAAAGTCCATTTTGTAAACTCATTTGGAACCAAAAGCATCCAATCCTTGGATGGATGGCTCATGCTCCTAACAATTTCATTTGTAAGTTGATTATGTATTTCTACTTCTTTTATTCTAAAGTTTGAATTTTAATCATTCAAGTTGGTGCTTTGGTTAATTTTATTTGTTTGAGAAATTCTTAACCCTCTTTTTAGATTGATCACCTAAAAACTGATTTCAAGTCAAGAAAATTTTTTTGTTTCAAACACTTGAAAAATAAACTAAGTAGTTGTACTACTTAGTTTATTATCCAAGTTAAGCATGATTTTCTTAAGATCTTATATTCATTACTACTTCAATATTAAAGTCGCCAATGATTAGGGTGTGACAACCTAGTCTTTTTATGGATGTAGTATTGTTTAGTAGTGAATATAAGTGATCATCATTCTACCATTTTAGGACATACACTAAAAGGAGGGTTTCAGACCTTGGAATTTGGAGTTAATCAAAGTAAAACATAAGAACTTGTCTAAGTAGTTCAAATACATAAGAAGTTGAGAAATACTTTCATCATTCAAAATGATCTTGTCTCCTCAAGAATTTGTTAATATTTAGTTTATGTTTCTTGTTAATTGTTTATA
>NW_017727830.1:178176-179566 GCF_001865875.1 Lupinus angustifolius | reverse complement strand
TATGTGTTCAATTCTTAGTTTGAAGCATTATGAGTCAAAGTCACATAATCATAAACACATCTCATGGAACTTAAAAGGAATCATGCATAAGTTTTGATCTTGTACAAACATAATTTTTCCAAACCCAAGTGGTTGTTATTTTACCTTTTGTTTGGGGACAAACAAAGTTTTAAGTTGGGGGGAGTTTGATAAGTGCAAAAAGTATACTCTTTTCATCATCATTTTATGGCACTTGTCCTATGCAAATTGTAGAAAACCAACTTAAATTAACACTTTCTAGGTGAATTTTGCATGATTGAATAAATTAGTTCTGTAGTAATTCTTGCCCAAGTTTTCTCTGAGTTTTGTAGGAAATTGAATATTAAGGAATAAATTCAAAGATGGACAAGAATTCAAGCCAAAATTCAAGACAAAAGCTCAAAATGAATTGGTAAAAATTAATCAAGTTAAAGCATGGTATGCTATGTGCTTAATTTGGTTACTTAGCCTTGAAGGAAGGTAGCTTACTTCGTCTTGAAGAAACCTAAGTTCAGGTAAGGCCAAGCAACTTGCAAAAATCAAATGTTTACCTTAACTTAAAGAAAACAGCCCAAAAGTGCCAAGCAACCAACAAAAATCAAGTAACAAACCAAAGAAAAAAAGGTTGCTTCACCATGAAGAAATCAAGCACAAAGCTGTCCAGCCAAGCACCAAGCACCAGGCCAAGTCAGCTAAGCAGCAACCCAGGTTAGCTAAGCACCAGGCCAGGACAGCTAGGTCCACGCCAAACTAGGACCCGGTCACCTAAGCTGCTGAAACAGGCAGCTTAGCGTGGAACCAGGTCATCTTATCTGCTGAAACAGGCAGCTTAGCATGGAACCAGGTGTGCTAAGCGCCTGGCACACCAGAAAAATGATTTCTAGGTCAACTCATGGAACATCTTACGTTTTCTTTGCTTAAAGGCTAAGAACATAACCTCATGGATGACATAAAGCTATGACAAGAAGGAGGAGGTGTCACCATGCATGTAACCTATCCTACCATAGGGGTCAAGTAGGGGCTAACGTGGCTCTTCATAGGGAACAATGGTGAGTAGCTTAGCTGCCAAACAGGGCAGCTGAGCGTCCAGTACCTTGGCCTATATAAAGGCATGAAATTCTCAATTCTCAAACATTGAACATTCATTCTAAATTCTTGCTAGTTGATTCCTCTTCTTTTCCTTTCATTTTCGGTAGTTTTTAGGCTATTTTTAGAGTAGTTTTTCATAAAATTCAAGAGGAGAAAAGAGAGGGCAAATCAGATGCAAAAATCCATTTTGTAAACTCATTTGGAACCAAAAGCATCCAATCCTTGGATGGATGGCTCATGCTCCTAACAATTTCATTTGTAATTTGATTAAGTATTTCTACTT
>NW_017727830.1:177580-178076 GCF_001865875.1 Lupinus angustifolius | reverse complement strand
AACCTAGTCTCTTTGTGGACGTAATATTGTTTAGTAATAAATATAAGTGATTATCATTCTACCATTTTAGGACATACACTAAAAGGGGGATTTTAGAACTTGGTGTTTGGAGTTAATCAAAGTAAAACATAAGAACTTGTCTAAGTAGTTCAAACTCATAAGAAGTTGAGTAATATTTTCCTTAATTGTTAATATGTAGTTTATTTTTCTTGTTAATTTTTTATGTGCAATTCGAAAAAAAACCACCAAAATATGTTTAACTCATTATTTGTGCATTGACATATTCATATGATTCATTCTATTAGGCAACTCCTTGTGGTTCGACATAACCCTATACTATACTACAATTGAATCTTGAAAGAGACGTAAATTGTAAAATAGTAAGGTGTTATCAATAAATTTATTTGTTGAAAACACCTTTTAATATACAAAAGTGATGAAACTAACTTACTAACTTTTATTTATTGTTATTTACCTTCCGCAATTTATTCATTCT
>NW_017727830.1:175829-177480 GCF_001865875.1 Lupinus angustifolius | reverse complement strand
AACTTTTATTTATTGTTATTTACTTTCCGCAATTTATTTATTCTTTAATACCAACCTTGCTTAAGGAAGAAGTTTGGTTTGTTAGTAAAATGAACCAGAAAGGGAGTAAATAAATAAAGGTCACTTAAATTTATTATTCTTCTATTCTTTATTTATTTATTTGTTTGTAACATCTAACTATTCATCACTTTTGTACATTAGAATACCATTAAACCGGTGTTGGAATTTATTCCACAAAATCGAGATGGTATTCAAAGGTACATAATAATTATGTAATATGGGATTGCTTCGATACCATTGTACCGACGTTAGAATTTATTCTCACGAAGCCGAGATGGGGCAAAGAGGGAATAACTCATTCATATGATTATTAAGAAGTAAGTTGTAACTGAAATATTCTTGAAACCATTATACCAGCGTTGGAATTTATTTCAACAAAGCCGAGATGGCGAACAAAGAATAAAACCGAGTTCACTTACTTAATAAAATAAAAATAACACACCAAAAATTAGAGTAATAACCTATTGGCACCTTGCTAAGGAACAATTTGTTAAGAGGGGAAGCCCCTCAAATTTTTCTTTCAACAATCATTATTGTACATTAGAATACCATTAAACCGGTGTTGGAAGTTATTCCACAAAACCGAGATGGTATTCAAAGGTACTTAATAATTATGTAATAGGGGATTTCTTCGATACCATTGTACCGACGTTAGAATTTATTCTAACAAAGCCGAGATGGGGTAAAGAAGAAATACGTTTTCACATGATTATTAGAAGTAAGTTGTAATTGGAATATTCTTGAAACCATTATACCGGCGTTGGAATTTATTTCAACAAAGCCGAGATGGCGAACAAAGAATAAAATTGAGTTCACTTACTTAAAAAAATAAAAAGATAAGACACTGATAAAGAGGAATTTTCCCTCTCAACAAATTGGCGTCGCTGCTGGGGACAATTTGTTGAGGGGGGAAACCTTCTCCTCTAAGAAAAACCTTTCAACAAATTGGCGCCGTTGCTGGGGAATTGCTTTAATAATAGAACATTTCATATTTATATGTCATTGATCAAATAATTGTGCTTAACATTTTCTTTCTCTTTTGTATAAATTTCTTTTTCCTTTTGTACATCTTTATTTTTATGTTTTGTACATTTGAAAAACATTAAAAACTCAAAAATAAAAAAGTGAATTAGTGTAGTGAAAACCCACTAGTTAAGAAACCTTTTATTGTTGTTATAAAAATTTTAGGAGATGTGGAGGTACCCCTCATCAACGTTTTCAAAAGAACAACATAAATGGGATTGAAATAAACAAGGATTAGTGGTTGTACTTTTTCTTCAAGAAGGGAAGCCACTTGAATCCTTAAAGGTTAAGTATTCACCATGTGCTTTTTGATCATGATACTTTAGCCAAACATCTCCATCAACATGCCTTAGTAAATGATTTTGAAATTGTCAAATTAATTTTTAAAACTAAGAGCATGCTTGTTACATTTGTGCCAAAAATGAATTTTTAAAGTGTGTTATTTAGTTCACCATTTAACAAAATAAATTCATGAAATTCTGAATGGATTTATTTATGGATGTTTGGTGTGATAAAATGTTTTTTTCCATAAATTCTGTTTGGACTTCTCTTCCATTTTATCACTTGG
>NW_017727830.1:173756-175729 GCF_001865875.1 Lupinus angustifolius | reverse complement strand
GTAAATTACAAGCTTTGATGAGCAACATGAGATGAAAAATTGAAAATTTTGTGAATAATTCATAATGTTATAACTTGAATAAAATGCAAACTTTTTGGAAAATCATTTATAATGACCTTGTGAATTTGTTTAAAAATCAAAGAGTTGTACATAAACCAACCTTGTGAGGGAGTGTAAGCCAAACACAATAATTATGTGAGCTTAGTGAGAAACTTTTTGGTTTTGCACAATTGATTTTGTTTGAAGGAAATGGTTGGCCATGTAAAAAAGTGTTCAAGAAAAAATTCTCAATCTCTTTACAAATCAAAAAGTAAAGAAATAGATCCAAAATAAAAAAAGGAGTGAAAAGAGATTGAGAAAATTAAAGAGAAGTTACACAAAAAGGTCAAGAAAAAGAATGAGGGAAGGAAAAATGGAAAAAAGTTGAAAGGAGTATATGTTTTTAATAAAAAAATAATTTTTGCTCTCTTCTAACTTTGAAAGTATCTTTGAATATCTTGAAAACCCCATTTCCTTTGATAACCAAGCCTCATTACAACCTAAATAAGAGCTTAGTGATTCTTGAAAAAATTGTGCAATCAAAGTAAGTATTGAGATGAAAAACAAATTTAAATTCTTGCAAACCAAACAAGTTGAGTTTTGAGTGAAACACTTACCCCATTTGGTTCCATTCTTGAACCGTGTGTGAAATGCATCTCTTTGATTGATAACATTTTTAATAAGTGAATTGCTAAATGAGTTTTTGAAAAGATGTGTTCAATTCTTAGTTTGAAGCATTATGAGTCAAAGTCATATAATCATAAACACAACTCATGGAACTTAAAAGGAATCATGCATAAGTTTTTGATCTTGTACAAACCTAATTTTTCCAAAAGCCAAGTGGTTGTTATTTTACTTTTGTTTGGGGACAAACAAAGTTTTAAGTTGGGGGGAGTTTGATAAGTGCCAAACATACCTAAATTTCATACACTTTTATGGCACTTATCTTAAGCATAATTGAGAAAAACCAACTTAAAAACAATACATTTTAGATAAAATATCACAATCTTGTATACTTGTGTTTGTATTTCTCTTTAATATGTTTTGTAGGATTTAGCAAGAAAAAGAAAAGAGAATAAAGACTCGTGGTCCAAAAAGAAAAAGAAGTCAACCTCAAGGTGCTCAAGCAGGCAGCTGAGCGTGGACCAAGCCACGCTGAGCTGACCTGGAAACCAGCCTGGCTCAGTCAAACTCCAGGTGTTCAAGCAGGCAGTTGAGCGGACATGCTTGACCGCTCAGCCTAGCACCAGAAAAAGCCTGACAGGGTCAGAACACAAGCTTGGCACGGTCAAACACAAGCCAGGCACACGCCCAAGCTGCTCAAGCAGGCAACTCAACGGTGACACATGTGTGCTCAGCGGTGAACCAGACACCTGACCAGGTCAGCAAGCACCAAGCTACGTCTCAGTTAGCACAGTCAAAGCTGCTCAAGCAGGTAGCTTAGTGGTGCTACATGTGTGCTCAGTGGTGTGCACCCAGAATTAACTTTGCCATCAAGAAACCATGAAGTCATGCATGACCTCACTTCAAGTAGCCCACCATAGGCTTTTTAGGAGTAGGTCACCATAACTGGTCCCATAGCTCATAACTAGCCTTGGTGAGTCAAGCTTAAGGAGGTGACCAAGCTACTTGACTAAGTGACCAAACCATGTTGAAGGGTTTGGTCAGCTACTGAGCGGTGCAAAGAAGCAGCTGAGCACCCAACACCTTGGCCTATATAAGGGTGTAAAATTATCATTTGAAAAACATTATACATTCTTTCTAAATTCTTCCTAGTATATTCCTATTCTTTCCTCCATATTTTCCTTTCATTTTAGGTAATATTTTAGGCTAGTTTTAGTGTAGTTTTTCATATAATTCAGGAGGAGAAAGGAGAAGGCAAATGAGATGCAAAAATCCATTTTGTAATCTCATTTGGAAGCTAAAGCATCCAA
>NW_017727830.1:161171-173656 GCF_001865875.1 Lupinus angustifolius | reverse complement strand
AAGTTAAGCATATTTTTCTTAAGATCTTATATTCATTACTACTTCATATTAGAGTCACCAATGATTAGGGTGTGACAACCTAGTCTCTTTATGGACGTAGTATTGTTTAGTAGTGAATATAAGTGATCATCATTCTACCATTTTTGGAGTTAATCAAAGTAAAACATAAGAACTTGTCTAAGTAGTTCAAATACATAAGAAGTTGAGAAATACTTTCATCATTCAAAATGATCTTCTCTCCTCAAGAATTTGTTAATACTTATTTTATATTTCTTGTTAAGTGTTTATGTGCATATCAATTCAAAAACAATCAAAATATGTTCACTCATTATATGTGCATTGACATATTCATATGATTCATTATGTTAAGCAATTCCTTATGGTTCGACATAACCCTATACTATACTACAATTGAATCTTGAAAGAGGTGTAAATTGTAAAGTAGTAAAGTATTATCAATAAATTTATTTGTTGAAACACCTTTTAGTATACAAAAGTGATGAAGCTAACTTACTAACTTTTATTTATTGTTATTTACATTCCGCAATGTATTGATTCTTTAATACCAATCTTCCTTAAGGATGAAGTTTGGTTTGTTAATAAAAGGAACTCGAAAGGGAGTAAATAAATAAAGGTCACTTAACTTTATTATTCTTTTGTTCTTTATTTATTTATTTGTTTCTAACAACTAACTATTCATCACTTTTGTACATTAGAATACCATTAAACCGGTGTTGGAATTTATTCCACAAAACCGAGATGGTATTCAAAGGTACTCAATAATTATGTAATAGGGGATTGCTTCGATACCATTGTACCGTTGTTAGAATTTATTCTAACAAAGCCGAGATGGAGCAAAGAAGGAAGAACTTATTCATATGGTTATTAGAAGTAAGTTGTAACTGGAATTTTCTTGAAACCATTATACCGGCGTTGGAATGTATTTCAACAAAGCCGAGACAGCGAACAAAAAATAAAACCGAGTTCACTTACTTAACAAAATAAAAATAGAACATTCCGATAAAGAGGAACTTTCCCTTTCAACAAATTGGCTCCGCTGCCGTGGACAATTTGTTGAGGGGGGAAAACCTTCTCCTCTAAGAAAAATCTTTCAACACTATTGCAAGATTCTTGGAAGTGGTTTGAGATTGATGAAAGACCAGAACCATAGGTGGTAAGGTATCCATAGAGGGTTGAGTGGTGAAACCAATTGATGATCACTAGAGTCCAAGAGGGAAGTTCTTGTAATCAAAATTGGAAGTAGGTTTCTACGAAATATATTCAATTTTATAGTGAAGAAAATTCTCTCGAGATCATAAAGGGAGGCCTAGATGTAGTTTGCAAGTGGACCCGCAAACGAACCAGGTTAAAATCTCTTGGCGCACTTTTCTCTATCCCTATACTCTTTACTTTCAGTTTTATGTTTAATCGTTTAAATTTCTTATCATTGCTTGAATTGTAGTATAATTTGTATATTCAGTATTGCTAACTGTTCTTGGGTAATTAGATCTAAACATATCATTTTTGTGAAACTTTTTCACCAAGAAAACAAGATTTTCAAGATTTCTATTTTGTCAGATAGTTGATTAAAAATATGCATAATTGATTATCTAGTAGGAGATAATCGATTACCTTGTCTGAATAATTGATTATTATGTCAAGTATTGTAATTGTTGCGATAATCTGGAAAAGCGGGCATATTATACCACTACACCTATTCATATCCCTCTAGGTGTGTATATACTTTAATTTTACCCCAACAATAAGTTATCTGCATAGCAAGAAACTTACAACTAACTTCTGAACTAAGTTCATATTACTGAACAATATTGTAGTGTGCAGAAAGGGAAAATAGTTTTCATTAATTTGCTTACTAATTTTACCTTTCAAAAATTTAGAAAATTACATTAGTTAACCACAACAAAAATAACCCTATTATTTTATGATGTTTAAATTATTTTCACATTGGATTGTTAGTGACGTATAAACTATACTTGTTTTTATTGTTAGACAAAAATTATTTACATATTTTATATTTTTAATGATGTATAATATCGACAATGAAAGAATAATATAAACTTATGCAACTTAATTCTATTTTAAAAAAAAAGTATTGGAAAAGGCAAAATATATATTAAAAGAAAACAATTAAATTGATATTATATTGTATGTCTAGTTATAAATAAAATGTTAAAATAATGAATTGAAAATTTTGACATTAAATTATCTATATATTTAATTACTTGAATCATTTAATTAATAAATAAGTAAATAAGTATTGTATGTACTCTTTAGTCAATATTAGCTAGTTAAAAAGTTTGTTTTATCAAACAACTCTAATTTAATAAGCTAACTTAGCTACAAGGTTTCAACTACCTTTACATCTATAAGCTCATAACTACATAGTAGTTTTGTGAAACAGACATCCTATATCGATGCACATTAATGTTTTCATTTTCCTTCCTTTAATATAATTCTTACATAACCTTCAAAACAATTTAATCATGAAAAATTCAAGATGAAATAATCTATGAGTTGGTAGTGCAAATTTTTATATGTTAGTATATAATTGTTCATGTGTTAATTATTAATCTTAAGCTTAAGTAATATAAATGGTTGAAGAATAATGTGAAAATTATATAAAAACATTTGCACCGTGATAAAATTGATATTAAACTCAACTCAATTGACTTGACTTGACTGTACATTAATATAGGAGATGCAAAATCATTATATCCACTATGAGTATAAATTTGTTTTAGTACTTTAGAGTTTAATATTGAATATGAATGCTTATACATAACACATAAAATTTGTAACCGAGTTTAAATTATTTTTCAATAAAATAATATAAAAAATATTAAACTTTATTTCTCTTCATATTCCAATTCTAGGAGGATCTTAATTCATCTGTACATATCTTGACATCGGTATTTACAAAGGATCATCCACTCGATAAGGTGCTAGGTGATATAACTACGGGAGTGGTAACCCGTAGCTCTTTACGAAACTTTTGTAATTTTATTGCATTTGTGTCTCAATTAGAGCCTAAGACTATCAATGAAGCCATCGAGGATGTACACTGGGGTTAGCTATGCAAGAAGAGCTAAACTAGTTTGAGCGAAATGATGTATGGGACTTGGTCCCAAAACCAAAAGATCATCCCGTTATTGGCACCAGATGGGTCTTCCACAATAAGCTAGATGAATCTGGCTTAATAATTAGAAATAAGGCTCGCCTAGTGGCCAAAGGCTACAACCAGGAGGAGGTATGATGAAACCTACGCTCCTGTAGCCAGACTTGAGGCCATTAGGATGCTCTTGTCATTTGCATCAATCATGAACTTTAAACTTTTTCAAATGGATGTTAAAAGTGCCTTTTTAAATGGATACATTCAAGAGGAGGTGTACGTAGACCAACCACCAGGGTTTGAAAACTTTAAATACCCGAACCATGTATATAAACTCAAGAAGGCCCTCTATAGCCTAAAACAGGCTCCTAGAGCCTGGTACGACTGATTGAGTTCGTTCCTTCTAGAAAAAGGGTTCGACAGAGGTTTGGTCGACACCACTCTATTCATCCGCAAATCTGATAATCATGTTTTACTCGTACCTTGATGATATTATCGTTGGATCTACTATTGACATCCTCTGTAGGGAGTTTTCTGAGTTGATGCAGGGGGAGTTTGAGATGTCGATGATGGGTGAGCTGACCTTCTTTCTTGGACTTCAAATCAAACAAATGGAAAGTGGCATCTTCATCCATCAGTCGAAATATTGCAAGGAATTATTGAAGAAGTTCGACATGGAGCAGTGTAAGGACGCATCTACACCTATGACATCTGCATGTTATCTGGACAGAGATGAAAAGGGAAAAGCGATTGAGGTAACCAAATATCGCGGGATAATCGGTTCCTTATTGTATTTAACTACTAGTCGCCCCGATATTATGTTCAGTGTTTGCATGTGTGCTAGGTTTCAAGCTTTGCCAAAAGAGTCACATTATATTGCTGTGAAACGTATCATGAGATATCTTAAAGGAACTATTCATATGGGATTATGGTATCCTAGGGATGCCTCTCTATCCTTGGTAGGTTATTCCGATTCCGACTTCGCTGGGTGTAAGTTGGATCGTAAAAGCACTAGTGGGACTTGTCACCTATTAGGCAGCTCCCTAGTTTCATGGCACAACAAAAAGCAAGCCTGCATTGCTTTGTCCACCGCTGAAGCGGAATACATTGCCGTTGGCATGTGTTGCGCTCAAATCCTTTGGATGAAGCAGCAACTTAAGGACTTTGGGCTCATATTAGAAAAGATCCCTATTAAATGTGATAACACGAGTGCCATTAAACTCTCCAAGAATCTCGTCTTGCATTTTAGAACTAAGCATATTGAAATAAGGCATCATTTCATGCGTGATCATGTTCAAAAAGGTGATTGTATATTAGAATTTATTGAAACAACTAAAAAATTGGCAGATATTTTCACCAAGCCCCTCTCACGAGATACTTTCTATGTTCTTCGAAGAGAACTAGGAATCCTTGATGAAAAATATCTTGATTAATAAATTTTTTTCTGATTGCCTTGTATGATCCCCTTTAAATGCTTTGTAAATGATGATTGAATGCTTATGATTCCTTGTATAATCCATGATTCTGTGCTTAAAAGCTTTAAATATATGTGATAGCTTAACATCAAATTATCCAATTAAGTTTGAAATCCATGCATGCTTTTAAAAACATCCAAAATGCTGAAACTAATGCATTTAATAGATTAAGTAATTCAATTAATTGATTACCTGGGCCAAAACTTTTAAAACTGGCATTTTTAGCTCAGGCTAATTGATTAAGAGATGCTGTTAATCGATTAACGACATCAGTATATCATAAATAGAAGCGTTTCTGGACATTTTTCAAAACCCTATTCATCCCATTTTCTCTCAAATCTCAGAGGAACAAGTCCAACATCATCCTAAGCTTAATCCTAGCCCTAAACTGAATCACCCCACTGCATTTTAACGCCATAAACAGTCTTCCTCATCTCCTATTTCCAAGCATTTGTTTTCCCCAAATTAAAAACCTTACCCTAGGTTTTCCTCAACTTTCCTCTAAACCTCCATCACGATTCAGTGTTTGATTGCTATGGATAGAGGACGTGGAAAGAGAATCAAGACAACCGCACAACGTCCACTGCGTGCTCCAAAAACTGTGCCTCCTCCACAACCAAGGCAGAACCGTGGGGACCCATACTACTCATTAATTCTACAAGAAACTTGGTTGCAGAAATTTCATGGAAGAAAACCCACCTATATCCGGTTTGTGAATGTGACTTGGCTTGCGGAACAGAACCATTTGCTGCAACTCAGGGAGAGTATTCAGGACATGCATCACAAGAACCTATTTTTGGACAAGCTTATATGGATGCTATGGAACAACGTCTCAATAATAGGATAGACCTTCACTTTCAGTCTCTTAAGGATACATATCATACGGATTTGGAACATTTTGAGGAAAGTCAGAATGCATACATTGACAACCATTACCAATCCTTGCGGAATTATATTCAGTCTACTAATGAGTCTCATAATAGAAGAATGGTTGCTGAGTTCAACAAGCTGAGTGTCTTCATCAAGGGTGGTTGTAGTTCGTCAACTCCTAACAACCAGAATCCTCCATCTCATCCTTAGATAGGAAACTGTAGAGTCTTAGTTTAGTCTTCCTAGCTAATGGACCTTGTTAATCATGTTTCCTCTTAAGATCTTATGTTTTGTATTGCATTGTTGTTTTTCTTTGGATTATAATAACTTCATATCTACTCTTGAACTACTATTTTACATTTTGTGGTAAAATAAATTCGAATTATCGCATTTATACTTGCTTGTTAATTATGTTGCGTATAGTACTTTACTTTGTTTGAAATGAATCTTGATCATGATTGGTATATGTGATAATATTGAATGATTATGCCTATTGCAAACTGCTCAAATATATGAAATGCTTAATCATTTCGTGCTTGATTTGCTTCTGCATAACCTTTCATGTCATTCAAACTGTTTTGTGGCTATCTGCTATCAATTTAATCGATTAACAGTTTCACTTAATCGATTAAATGATGTAAAAACTGTGAATTTGTTCAAGCTTCTTTACAGCTGGTTAATTCGTTACTTACCCAAGTTTAATTGATTAATACAATCTTTCATAACCATAATAACTCTCCTAACTTTTGACTAGAATTGAATACGTTTATCTTTTTGATAATGTTAAAATGGGGAGAAAGGTTGCTTGTTGTGTTATATTCATTTTTGCAGGTTGTATAAAGCTTCTGCAGGTTGTTCTATCAAGCTTCCATACATAATTTTGCTTACCTACAATGAAGCAATGCGCTTTAACTTTGTTCTTAGAAAAACAACCTTAGTCAAACCATTCTGCAAAATCATCATCAAGCTTATCCATCAACAATTGAAGAATTCCGATGAAGTGTATGTCATCATCAAAAAAAGGGAGATTGAAAGTGCATTGTGTCAAGGATAGCACTAGCATGTCTTTGCCTATGTTTTGATGAAGACAAGGTTCTAACAAAGCTTGAAGATGGCTCTTGAAGATGGCTCAACAATCAACATGTCTTATGCTCATTTGGTCATATCTAGACTATGGTGTAAATTGAGTCTATAATCTAAGTAGTATGAGATGTGTGTCGTAGTAAGTGAGTATAGGTTAGGTGAACCTAGATGCTAGTCTCTTAAGCCATCTTAATTGTCATATCATATTCATGAGACTATTATCTAGTTAATTGTATGTTCATGCATCTATCATACATGTTATTTGTGCATATTAGGCATAATATAATTGGTAAAACATGTATATATATATGGTGCATAACATATGAGAAGTTTACCATTTGAAACATATGCATCAATGTTCCAGTTAATCGATTAACGTAGTAACTTAATCGATTAACTCAATTGCTTTTCTTTTAGATATGTGTTTTCTGTTTCAACTGAATTTTGTATCATTTTGTTGCCCCGTTAATCGATTAAAGAGAAGCCTTAATCGATTAACTAGTCTGTTATGTGTTATAACTAAAATCTGTTTTAACTATTTAACTGTTTTGCAACGAATGTAACCGCCTATTCTCTATGCTATAAATACAAGGCATTGTTCAGAAAACCATAGCATTGCATTCTATTGTATAGGGCTATTTAGAGAGCATTTTGCATACGTGTTTTATTGTGTTTTTGCAAGAGAGTTGCATGCGTGAGAAGAGAGATTATGTTGGTTTAAATGTTTTTATATGCTTACTGTTTCTGCATAATTTTGTATCCATTCTTATCTTGCTCACATGCTCATGCATTAGATTTTGTTAGGGAGAAATTATGTATTAAGGGATTGCTTCGATACCATTGTACCGGCGTTAGAATTTATTCTAACGAAGCCGAGATGGGGAAAGAAGGAATAACTCATTCACATGATTATTAAGAAGTAAGTTATAACTGGAATATTCTTGAAACCATTATGTCAGCATTAGAATTTATTTCAACAAAGCCGAGATGGCGAACAAAGAATAAAATCGAGTTCACTTACTTAATCAAATAAAAAGAACACACCGAAAATGGGAGTAATAACCTTTCAACAAATTGGCACTACTGTCAGACCCATTTGTTGAAATGGGAAAACCACTCACAAATAAATTATTTCAACAATAGTCTATTCACAAAAGCGCAAATCAATTCATGATTTATAACTTTGTGAATAAAAGCAACATACAAAAAGTGCAATTCAATGATTGTTACTTGAAATAAAATAGATATGAATTAATAAATCTAACCACTAACATTTACTTTTTGTCATTTACTTTCCGCATCTAACATTTACATTTTGCAACTAACTACTAACTCTTTATTTTGTTTATTTACATTCAGTCATTTACTTTTCCACATCTAACAATTTGTTTATTGCTTTATTCTTTTTATTCTTTATACCATCCTTTTGCAATAATTGATACGGTTTATTATGAGACCAACCCTTCGCAACAAGTGATACGGTTAACTACTAACTTTATTTTTTTATTCTGTCATTCTTTGATACCAACCTTTCATAAGAAATGGTATGGTTAACTTAATAAAAAGAGATCGACATTTTATGGTATGGTTAACTAGAACCGAAAGGGAGTAAATAAATAAAGTCATCACTCAATAAAATATTCATCACTCTAATTTTAACTTGCTTACAATAGAAGCCTCTTAACAAGTTGATGAGAGTGTGGACCCCTTTTTCCCTTTCAACACCTTTCTATACACACATAAGATATGATATGTTACTATGCATAATGTAATAATATTCCATAAATTTCTTTGTAAACAATGAATTAAGTGCATGTTAAATGGAGAGAGAGAAAAATTAACTTACTGCCAACATTTGATTTTTGAGGTCTAATGCAGATATGTCAATGATGTCAACATATTGGCGATCACAGAACACAAACCTTCCACTACCATGTTGGTGATTAACCTTGATGTCCAGTTTGTACCTAACAAAGAAAAACGTGAATCATTATAATGGAGTTGCTGACAATCTCAATATGTAGCATATATATGAAAAGTACTGATAATAAGAAATAGTGTTACCTTGGGGTAGACTTATGATTATAGGTGCCACACTTGCAGGTGAAAGTACCATCTTTAACATCAAGCTTCTTCGTGCATTTAGTACAACCATCATAGTACCATTCTTGCTTATCAACAACAAACATTGTTGTTGTCCCAACAGTTACACATGTTATTTCCTGTATAAAATTTAAATAGTTGCGGCAACAAATTAATAATCATCATCTAAATCTACAATATACCTCAATTGATATAAGGGTGGAAATTTCAATGATACTCTTCACCTCTGCTTTATACATAAATCGCTCATCAGCAAATAAATTAGAATATTGTAACAATTGACTGTTATCTTAACTCAATATGTCGCAAGATAGAGACAAAGTTGAGAAACTACCCAAAATAATGCACAATCAATTATTGTACGTAGCAAATCTGTATTTATAATAAAAAAGTAAAGTCAATAGTCTTACATCAAGCAATGTCATCATACCTCTCTTTGTACTTCCGAATGTCGGTTATTTCTTCATCAATCAAAATCTGTGATCCACACCACGAGTTAGAAACAGTGGGTGCATACTTACCTAGCAAAATCCATGGATATATCATAAATCTAAATGAATTTGAACATAACGTTTTTTAAAAAAAAACATTTCAATTTGTATTGCCATCATCACATTGTCCTTCTTTGACTCTAGCATGAGTTAAGAGAATGATCATAGCTTCACCAATAGGTTATTGTTCTAGTAGTTGAACAATTTCATCGCGTGGGCTTATCACAGAGTGTAGGTAATAAAATCACCACTTATAAGGACGTGGAAAGAATTACATAATACAAAAAAATAAACCAAAAAAAATAAGATTAAAAAATTAAATAATCCAAAGAAAATAAATTGTAGTGGCAACAACAAAAAATCAAAAAATAAGACTAAAAAGATAGAAAATACCAAAAATCCTTCATACTGAAAATAACACTCTTCAAATTTTCTTGTGTCTTGGAGAAAATCAGCTTATCTAAAGCACCAATGATCTGTAGGTTAATAATAATAAAAGGTTTTATAACCATAACAGGAAAAAATAGAATTGAGAATAAGAGGACATAAGGACTTTGATCTAACTAACCTATTAACAAATCTGATCGAAAGTTCCCATATAGGATGTCAATAAATTTTTTGAAATCATATTCCTATTCAGGATTAGCAAGAAATTTTCTCTGTTTCAAGGTGGTACCGAAAGTGAACTACATCTAAAAACATGGTCACATGCCTTAAATTAGAGATCATTCCTCGTGACATTAAAATTGTACATCACATTAAACTCATCTTTTTAAGTAGAGACTAGTATTTTATCCCCTTAAAATGGAGCAAAAAAAAAAAAAAGATCAACTTAAAAAATGTAACACTTTAAATAAGATAGATTGTTACCTTATAATCCATCAAAATCATTTCCATATGTCCAGGCTTGGATGATATTTGCACATACCAGATTTCTATGATCTTAACTACAATCTTTCAAAGGTGTTTGAACTCGTTCAAATCCTTGATCATGTCGAACGGGCGAGATATTAACATTATATTGATATATAAAAAATCCTCTCATACTAATAAATAAATCAATGATCATAAATCATAAATATAAACAATCAAAATGAGCACTAACTCTAATGATCAAATACTTTTTGTAATAAGTAAATAAACCACAAAATAACATTACAGTTAAAGTTGGCACATAATGTAAAGAAATATGAAGTCTCTTTGAAAAAAATAAATGTCAAAGCTTATTTTATAGAGGGAGGTTATTAAGTAAACCACCTCATCATGTAAAGGCCTTATTTTTTTTAAGGAGTTTGAATCTATGCTAAAAGACTCAATTTTTTGGCATCAAAATAATGAAGAAACTTTATGTATCTAAAGGTGTATACAGTAACGAATCTAGGACCTAGAGGCAAGGTGTTAAACATAAGCTAAAAATTAAAATAATAAATATCATCAAATATAAAAAAATGTAAACATTAACGCCAAAATTTCAAATTTAAATATATTTAATCAAATAAATTATATATTTCATAATGAGTCTATGTTGGAACTTGGTTTATTGAAAGCCATTAGTGAGAACTTTTGGGTGTGAAATTGATAAGTGCAAAAAGTATACACTTTTCACCATCATTTTATGGCACTTATCAAATGCAAATTGTAGCAAACCAACTTAAATTAACACTTTTTAGGTGAATTTTGCATGATTGAATAAATTAGTTCTTTATTAATTCTTGTCCAAGTTTTCTTTGAGTTTTGTAGGAAATTAAATATTAAAGAATAAATTCAAAGATGGACAAGAATTCGAGCCAAAATTCAAGACAAAAGCTCAAAATGAATTGTTAAAAGTAATCAAGTTAAGTAACAAACCAAAGAAAAAAAGGTTGCTTCACCATGAAGAAATTAAGCACAAAGTTGTGTAGCCAAGCACCAAGCACCAGGCCAGGTCAGGCAAGCACCAGGCCAAGTCAGCTAAGCACCAGGCCAAGTCAGCTAAGCACTAGGCCAGGTCAGCTAAGCACCAGGTCAGGCCAGACCAGTCAAGCACCAAGCACCAGATCAGGTCAGCCAAGCACCAGGCCAGGTCAGCCAAGCACTAAGCATCAGGCTAGGTCAGGCCAGGTAAGCTAAGCACCAGACTAGGTCAGTTAAGCACCGGGCCAGGACAGCTAGGTCCACGCCCAGCTGGGACTAGGTCAGCTGAGCTGCTCACGCAGGTAGCTGAGCGTGGAACCAGGTCAGCAGAGCTGTTGAAGCAGGCAGCTAAGTGTGGGACTAAGTCAGCTGAGCTGCTCAAACAGGTAGTTGAGCATGGCACCATGTGAGCTGAGCGCCTGGCCCACCAGAAAAATGATTGCTAGGTCAACTCATGGAACATCCTACTTGTTCTTTGCTTGAAGGCCGAGAACATGACCTCGTGGATGACAAAAGGCTATGACAAGAAGGAGGAGGTGTCACCATGCATGTAACCTAGCCCACCATACGCGTCAAGTAGGGGCCAACGTGGCTCTTCATAAGGGCCAACATGGCTCTTCATAAAGGCCAACATGGCTCTTCATAGGGGCCAATGGTCAGCAGCTTAGCTACCAAATAGGGTAGCTGAGCGCCCAGCACCTTGGCCTATATAAAGGCATTAAACTCTCAATTCTAAGACATTGTAAATTCTTTCTAAATTCTTCCTAACATATTTTCCTTTCATTTTAGGTAGTTTTTAGGCTAGTTATAGAGTAGTTTTTCATATAATTCAAGAGGAGAAAGGAGAAGGCAAATGAGATGCAAAAATCAATTTTGTAATCTCATTTGGAATTCCAGGCATCCAATCCTTGGATGGATGGCTCATGTTCCTAAAAATTTCATTCGAATGTTGGTTATGTATTTCTACTTCTTCTTTTATTCTAAATTTGAATTTTAATCATTCAAGTTGGTGCCTTGATTAATTTTACTTGTGTTAATGCTCTTTTTAGATTGATCACCTAAAAATTGATTTCAAGTCATAAAATTACTTGTCTCAAACACTTAACAAATAAACTAAGAAGTAGTTGTACTACTTAGTTTATTTGCCAAGTTAAGCATACTTTTCTTAATATCTTATATTCATTACTACTTCAAAATTAGAGTAGCCAAGATTAGGGTTTGACAACCGAGTCTCTTGTGGACGTAATATTGTTTAGTAATAAATATAAGTGATTATCATTCTACCATTTTAGGACATACACTAAACGGGGGATTTTAGAACTTGGTGTTTGGAGTTAATCAAAGTAAAACATAAGAACTTGTCTAAGTAGTTCAAACTCATAAGAAGTTAAGAAATATTTTCCTTATTCAAAATGGTCTTGTCTCCTGAAGAATTTGTTA
>NW_017727830.1:145844-161071 GCF_001865875.1 Lupinus angustifolius | reverse complement strand
TTGTGGTTCGACATAACCCTATAGTATACTACAATTGAATCTTGAAAGAGGTGTAAATTGTAAAATAGTAAAGTGCTATCAATAAATATATTTGGTGAAAACACCTTTTAATATACAAAAGTGATGAAGCTAACTTACTAACTTTTATTTATTGTTATTTACATTCCACCATTTATTTATTCTTTAATACCAACCTTCCTTAATGAATAAGTTTGGTTTGTTAATAAAAGGAACACGGAAGGGAGTAAATAAATAAAGGTCACTCAAATTTATTATTCTTTTGTTCTTTATTTATTTATTTCTAACAACTAACTATTCATCACTTTTTGTACATTAGAATACCATTAAACTGGTATTGGAATTTATTCCACAAAACTGAGAAGGTATTCAAAGGTACTTAATAATTATGTAATAGGGAATTGCTTCGATACCATTGTACCAGCGTTAGAATTTATTCTAACAAAGTCGAGATGGGGCAAAGAAGGAATAACTTATTCACATGATTATTAAAAGTAAGTTGTAACTGGAATATTCTTGAAACCATTATACTGGCGTTGGAATTTATTTCAACAAAGTCGAGATGGCGAACAAAGAATAAAACCGAGTTCACTTGCTTAATCAAATAAAAAGAAAACACACCGAATTGTGGGAATTTCCACTTTCAACAAATTGGCACTACTGTTGGGGATGATTTGTTGAGAGGGGAAAACCTCTCACAAAAATATCTTTCAAAAGAAATCTAAAAAACTCCAAAGTCCTACATAGAAGAGTATTGAAAAAAAAACAACTCCCAAGTTCCACATTAGAGAGATGAGGAACATGGAAAAAATCCCATATTATAAATAAAGGTCTTCTCCCCTCATTATAACTTGCCCCAAGTTCAATGTGATTTCATTCAACATTTTTTTTCTCCCTCATATTTTTCATAGATGAATTTTCGGTAAACTTCTCCCCCTTTCTTATCGTGGTCTATGAATTGGCACAAACAGCCAAATTGCTGGAATTTCGAGAATTGACACTGATAGTTAGTATTAACGGAAAAGAATTGGCACATGTAGCCATATTATGGGCATTTGGAGAACTAACAGTGGTAGTCAGTATTGAGGGAAAAGAATTGGCACAAGTATCCATATTGTGGACATTTTGAGAACTTGCACTGGTAGTTAGATAGTGGGAAAAGAATTAGCATGAGTAACCATATTGTGGATATTTCGAGAATTGGCATTGGTAGCCATATTGAGGTGGGTGTATTCGAGATCGGTTCTTACAGTGCAGTAAGAATACAATAACGGAGATTTGGGCTTTTTTATCTTGGGGACGGTGTGGTTGATAGTCTGCTTACACATTTTGGGTAGTGCAACAAAACGTCTTAAATAGAGCGACCTGGTCATGACTTAGCCAATAAGTATTATTTTGTGTCATTTAGAATTGTTGCAAGTTATGGTAACAACAATTTTAAGACGTTTCTACTGTAATGACATTCGTAGATAATGTTACTAGACCAAACAACTTTGACATGAATAAACCGTTTCGATTTGATGGGACAAAATTCAAATGGTGGCAATATAAGATGAAATTTTTCCTCACTATGAGAAAAGTTGCACACATTCTGAAAACTGATATCCCAATGTTGCTAGAAAAAGCTGAAATTGAGAAAATTGACAAACTAGCTATTGGAATAGCTCTCTAGAATGAAAATAATTACTTGTGTAAGAATTTCATTTTGAATGGGGTGTCTGATGATCTCTTTGATTAATATAGTTCATACAAGTCTGCCAAATTAATTTGGTATGCATTTGAAATTAAATATGATATTGAGGAAGCTAAGACTAAAAAGTATGTTATTAGCCACTACCTCAAGTATGAGATGACTCATGATAAATTAGTAGAATCTCAGTCCAATGAGATACAAATAATTGCTCATGAAATCATTTCTGATGGTATGCCCCTAGAGATTTAAATTCATAGAGCCTATGAATGTGTATTCATTGGGTAGGGTGTAAACAGTAAGGCGTACATGTTTTATGATCTTAATTTAAAAGTGATCATTAAGTCTAAACGATGTTGATTTCAATTAAAAAGAAATTCCCTTTTAAATTGGGGAATAGTGGGGGCACATCAACTAGTCACATACATGTGATTAGAGATAATGATAAAAATGAAAGGTTTGAAATAGAAACTAGAATTAGTAAGAGAGAAACAACTGTTAGAGAGTATAGACTTGATTATACGGCCTATATATTGGAGGAGAATCCATCAACTCTCCAAGAAGTTTTGACTTCTAAGGATGTTTTTTTGTAGCTAGAAGCCATAAATGATGAGATGGACTATCTAGAGTCTAACAAGAAACAGACTATTTAAGCTCAATCAACTATGGAAGTTGAGATGATAGCACTACCAATTGCTAGTGAAAAGCAAGATGGCTGAGAAGTTTGCTTGTAGAGATTCCCCTATGGGAAAAAACTGATACTAGTTGTGTTGATCCATTGTAATAGAACCCCAGTTATTACAAAAATTGAGAATCAAATTTATAACGGTAAGAAACGACAAATACGTCTTAAGCACAACACCATTATTGAGTTACTCTTTACAGGAGCTGTTAGAGTGAATTATGTATTCGTTGTGTATAACTCAACAAATTCTTTGACGAAAGGACTAGCTAAAGACAAAGTCCATAATACTACTAAAAGTATGAGACTATTACCCTTAGAATGAGGATCACTCATTATGGTAACCCGACCTAACTAACTGGAGATCTCAAGAAATAAGTTCAATGTGTAATAACAAGTTATTAAGTGATATGAGAATGAACATGATATAAAATTATGAGAAGTATGATTCCTACAGCATATGTAAGGATGAGTTAAACTCTTAATGTATTCTATACTCCAATTAGAGTGGAGTACCTAGGCTACAGGAGTACTCTTGATAGACTCACCTATGTGAATGTGCAACTGGGGCCGCTTCCTATGAAATTTTGGAGCATAAATTTCTAGAGCATTCACTATACAAGGATAGACGTGCATGGCCTTTAACGCACATGCTTTACAGAATACACCTTTTAAAATTTTGTGTGTGGTTTGATGTTGGAGATAGAGTTCATGACTATGAATTACTCAAGTAAAATCTGGATCCTACTCACTATGCAAAGGTTCAAGTCGCATGACACCTTTGTTTATGCATAATCTTATTGAGACCACTGAAATTCTTGGAAATCGTTTTCTTAATTTCAAGTGGGGGATTTTTGGAAGTTGGTTTGTTGAAAGCCATTAATGGAAACTTTTAGGTGTGAAATCGAAAAAACTTCCAAGTCCCAACTTTCTATAGTTGAAAAAAATCTTTCTATAGTTGTATTGCTAACTTCAAATAACTAATGGGTAAACAACGTGCCTTCTACTTTCAACCAACTTATCTTAAAGGTTAATGATTTCTTTCAAAGAAAAAAATTCAACATTGTTACACATATCAATGATGTAAGTCTTAAGTTGATTATCAATCATCACCAAATCAGTTAAACAAATTCATATAGATAAAACTTTAGAAAATTAGCTAGACTCAAACAAGACATACAAACAAGTAGTTAAGTATTTGTCTCTGAGAAACTATTGTTAGATATCAGTGGACAGAACACACCTGGGGGGGGGTTGAATAGGTGTCGCGGTTCCCAAATACCACTTTTCGCACCAAAGCCATACAATCATCACCAAATCTCGCGTATGAAAACCTTTCCTATAATCAAGCCCCAACCAAGAATATGTTCTAAACTCAAGACCTCTATGTCTTGGTGAAGACTCACTGAATCTCTTTGGTGGTAAGACACCAAGAGAAGGTTTTCCTTATCATAAAAATAGCACAAAAACAAAGTATTATGAAGTATAATATGGCTCAAATATTACAATTAAAATCCAACTATAAACCCTATACAAATCTCACAAATTAACAAGAATATGTATGAGTTCATAATTATGCAAAAACATGTAATTTCTACTCTATGAAATCTCTAAAATAAATGCAAGAATCATGCAAGAAAAGATAGAATGATGAACACATTTAATCACATGCAATTGGATGACATTTTAAATCTCAAGCATGATACTATCTCTCACTATCTCACATGAATTTCTCTCGGCCTATATGACACACAATAAGCACGAAAAATATCCAACTTAGCAATTCTAAAAATGAATGTATGAAGCATGGTGTAAAAACACAGGTTATATAGAAAAGTTGTTAGACGCTCAGTTAATCGATTAAGTGCCCTTTTAATCGATTAACGGACTATTGAGAATAACTGAATTCTGTTTTTCAGTTATCTGTTAAAACGGATTTCACGTTAATCGATTAATGCATTGCTTAATCGATTAACTGGCATATTTTTCAGCTAAGAGATTAAATGGTAAACTACCTATATGTTATGCTTATCAACTATACATGTTTTACCATTATGTTATGCCTAAGATGCACAAATAACATGTATGATTAATGCATGAACATATAATAATCTAAATGGCATGTCTCATGTGAATGATATGATTGTTTTTAGGACTTGTGAGATTGGCATCTAGGTTTACCTAACCTAGACTCAATAACTAAGACTCATATCTAAGACTATTAATGATGACTCTATTCTAGACATGAAGCTCTTGAGTCCTTGGCATGTTGATTTGTTGAGTTATCTTCAAGATTTCACTAAATCCTTATCTTCATCAAAACATAGGCAATCTAATAGTGTTATCTTAACCCTTTGCACTTTCAATCTCCCCCTTTTTGATGATGACAAACTCCACACCAAATTTGTTTTTGATGCATAGCTTGAAGATGGTCATAGAATGTATGATTGTTGATTTCAATGTGAAAGCGCATAGCTAGAAAACAGAAGCTGAATATTATTTACAACATACACACATCAAACAACAAAGCAACCTTTATCCCCTTTTGACATTATCAAAAAGATAAACTAATGAATTTTGGTCAAAAGTAAGAAGACTTATGTAATGAAACTAAACTGTAATTATTCAATTAATGTTGGGAATTTAGTTAATCAACCACTTGAAGGAAAAAATGAACATGTGCGCATGTTGATAGCATTTAATCGATTAAATGAATGGGTTAATCGATTAAACTGACAGAATATAGAAATTGGACAGATTTAATGACATGGAAGGTTATACAAGAACTAATCAAGAATGGAATGATCAAGCATTTTAATTATAGCATTCAAATGGCAGGCGCAATCAAACATAAGAGATGCATATAACCAATCATGATCAAGTACCATTAAACATATATTCATACTATAATTGACATAGATAAGCATATTATGTGCGCAATTGAAAATAAAAATGGTAACGATTTAAGTTCAAATGGCATGCATATCAAGTCATAATAGTTCAGAAAAAGTAGATAGTTAGAGTTACAACCCAAAAAGCAAAGAGAAAATATGTCTCAAAAGTAAAAAGCAGCAAAAATCTTGAAAATTAGCCATATAAAAAACTATACCTAAGGCAACCTAGGGTCTAAGGTCTAATCTAGGGATGTGGAGGAAGGTCTCTATCATCAGGAACTATCAGACTACTATCACCCTGAATTAGACTGATCTGTTCTAGCCTAATCCTCATCACCAGATTGATCCAAATCCACGGTAGTGTAATCCTCTTGGTATTGCCAAGTACTTCCATACTTGTAGATACCCATCTTGTGGATTAGGCTTTCACCAAAAAGGTGATCTTTATCATAAGTCTCCGTGATGATGGAGATAGACACATCAATATGCAGATAATCAATGATCCTTGAAATGAATATACTATAGGGTAGTAGCTTGGATTGCGAGGGAGAGACATTATACATGACCTTCAGGATCTCCTCAGGCCAATTAATCATAACATTTTCCTTAACAACATACATTAACTTCAAATCATTCAAGTAGGTTGTGCATGATTTGTGTTCCTCTGAACTAAAATGTAAGCTATCAGATAGTGAAGCAATCTATTCTCTACAGATAATGAACCAGCTTTTGTTAGTTCTCCTTGGATATACAGATGGGGTCCTCTCAAACAAGACTTGTAAACCTCAACAGCATCAAAATCCTTAAGCCATTCACAATCACATAGGCTAGCACCATTAGTGGATAAACCACCCACATTCATAAAGATATCACTATCCATCTCAAATAAGTTTCTAGAAACCATGGATAATACTTGCCATCCTTATATCTAAAGTTGGCATAAAATTCTCTAATCAAAGCAGGGTACAGATTTCCCTTTAATTCCAGAAAAATGACAGCTCGTTGAGCTTGCATGCCTTGCAGAAATTCAAAATTTTATTCTGCCATCCAGGTTAGATCGGCGTACCTTATGTAAGTTAGTTTCATGATGTAGGATGGAGTAGTAGGGATCTCAACGGTCTTGCCTCACACTAGGATGCGAAGATGAAGCAATATGAGGCCTATAAGTGCGTTGAGTAGTTGTCTTGATCCTCTTTGAACGTCCTCTTTCCATTTTTGAGTGAAAACCCGTGAATATATGAGAGGAGAAGAAGGATAAGGGAGGGAAACTAAACTTAGGGTTTGGAATTGAGAATGGGGTGTCTTGGAAGATTTGGGAGACTGCAATATAGGTATAGGTGAGGTTTAATTCTTATTTTAAACCAAAACTTTGAATTTTGCTATTGCTTCTGAGATTTAGAGAGAAAAGGGGGAAGAGAGGGTTTGAAAAAATGGCAAAAACGCCACTGTTTCTAATTTATCTACTATCGTTAATTGAATAAAAGTTGCATTTAATGAATTTATCATAGTTAACATTCCAGATTTTTAGATAAATGAGCCCAGGTAATCGATTAAAGTAGGACGTTAATCGATTAAATTAAGTGAAAAATAAAATGTTGGCTACTGGAACTCATTTTAATCGATTAAGAATTATGGTTAATCGATTAACAGGCATCAGATTTGTATAAACAAGAGGTTTTTGGGTTTTAAAAGCATGCAAAGATTTCTAAGATATATCAAGCAATTTTTAATCAAACACACATACATATAGAACTTATTAGGAATATAATGCATTCAGCAAATACACATTTTGAAGCATATAAGACATATAACATGCGAAACACATAATAAGGTTTTCGACGATTTTAATGAAGATATTATTTTTCATTAAGGATTCCAAGTTCTCTTCGAAGAACATAGAAAGTATCTCGTGAGAGGGGCTTGGTGAAAATATCAGCCAATTCCTTAGTAGTTTCAACAAATTCAAGCACACAATCGCCTTTTTGTACATGGTCATGCAAGAAATGATGTCTAATTTCTATATGCTTGGTTCTCGAATGCAAAATGGGATTCTTGGATAGGTTTATGGAACTTGTATTATCCTAATTTCTATATGCTTGGTTCTCGAATGAAAAAACGGGATTCTTGGATAGGTTTATGGAACTTGTATTATCACATTTTATAGGGATCTTTTCTAGATTAAGTCCAAAGTCCTTAAGTTGCTGCTTCATTCATAAGATTGGAGCGCAACACACACCAACGGCAATGTATTCCGCTTCGGCGGTGGACAAAGCAACACGAGCTTGTTTTTTACTGTGCCATGCAACTAAGGAACTTCCTAGTAAGTGACAAGTCCCACTAGTGCTCTTCCGATCCAACTTACATCCAGCAAAATCGGAATCATAATACCCTACCAAGGATAATGAGGGATCTCTAGGATACCATAATCCCATATTAGTTGTTCCTTTTAAATATCTCATGATGCGTTTAACAACAGTATAATGTGAATCTTTAGGTAACGCTTGAAATCTAGCACACATACAAACACTAAACATAATACCGGAGCGGCTCACAGTTAAACATAATAATGAGCCGATAATCCCTTGATAATTGGTTACCTCGATAGCTTTTCCATTTTCGTCTTTGTCTAGATAGTAAGTAGGCGCCACAGGTGTTGAAACTTCTTTACATATTTCCATGTCGAAATTTATCAGTAACTCCTTATAGTATTTCGATTGATGAATGAAGATGTCATTTTCCATTTGTTTGATTTGTAGCCCAAGGAAGAAGTTCAGCTTACCCATCATCGACATGTGAAATTCTCCCTGCATCATCTCAGAAAATTCTTTATAAAGAATGTCATTAGTAGATCCGAAAATTATATCATCAACATATATTTGAACTAATAATACATGATCATCTAATCTACGGATAAAGAGGGTAGTATCAACCATACCCCTCACTAACCCTTTTTTCCAAAGGAAAGAGCTCAATCTATCATACCAAGCTCTAGGGGCCTGTTTCAGACCATAGATAGCCTTCTTGAGCTTGTATACATGGTTCGGATATTTAAAATTTTCAAAGCCGGGAGGTTGATCAACATATACGTCCTCTTAAAAGTAGCCATTCAGAAAGGCACTTTTGACATCCATTTGAAAGAGCTTAAAGTTCATAATCAATGCAAAGGAGAGAAGCATCCTAATGGCCTCTAATCTGGCTATATGAGTGTAGGTCTCATCATAATCAATGCCTTCCTCCTAGTTGTAGCCATTGGCCACTAAGCGTGCTTTATTTCTTATGATCAAGCCAGATTCATCTAATTTGTTACGAAAGACCCAACTAGTACCAATCACTAGATGTTCTTTAGGTTTAGGGACCAAGTCCCTTACATTATTACGCTTGAACTGGTTTAGCTCTTCTTGCATAGCTATACCCCAGTGCACATCCTCAATGGCCTCATCGATGGTCTTTCACTCGATTTGAGATACAAAAGCAATGAAGTTACAAAAATTACATAAAGAACTACGGTTTACCACCCCGTAGTGATATCACCTATAACTTTGTCGAGTGGATGATCCTTCTTGGTCTTCCACACGATCGACAGGTCCTGATGCTCATCTTGGATAATTTGCTCCGCTTCTTCTTCTTTGTCCTGGTCCATGTCCTTAGAGTATGCTTCTTATAAGGCATCTACAACATCATCAGAAAATACCTTTCTCTTCTCCTTTGGAGATGATTCGTCAAAATGGACATGTACAGACTCTTCTACTTGCATTGAATATTTATTAAACACTCGATAAGCTTTACTATGCAATGAATACCCTAAAAATATACCCTCATCAGCTTTTGAGTCAAACTTCCCTAAAGTTCTCTTTCCATTATTTAATATAAAGCATTTACAACCACAAGCATGAAAATGAACAATATTAGGTTTTCGGCCTTTTAAAAGTTCATAAAGAGTTTTTGAAAAAGTAGGTCTCAAGAGTATACGATTTATCACATAGCAAGTTGTATGCATTGCATCAGCCCAAAAATAATTATATCAAATTTTGAATCAAATTTACCTAAAGCTCTCTTTCCATTTACAACCAAAAGCATGAAAATAAGCAATATTAGGTTTTCGGCCTTTTAAAAGTTCATAAGGAGTTTTTGAAAAAGTAGGCCTCAAGAGTTATACTATCTTATGGTTAAAAGTTCATAAGTTCATAAGGACCATGATCAGATCGAATATATACTATCTTATGGTTAAACTGATTTTGAATTTGTTTGGCAAGGTTTTTGAAAGACTTGAATGCATCACTCTTGGAAGATAGAAATAGTGTTCATGTGAATCTAGATAAATCGTCAGCAATTACTAAAGCATAAAAACTATCACCAAAACTCATAACCTGTGATGGTCCAAACAAGTCCATCTAGAGAAGCTCCAAGGGTCTTGTTGTGGATATCACATTCTTTTTACCAAGAGTTTTTAACTTGTTTACATTTTGACAAGTATCACAAGTTTCCTAAGTTTTAAAATCATGTTTTGGTAGCCCATCAACCAAATTATTTTTAGATAATTTATCTAGATGCTTTACATGAATATGAGCGACGCGCCTATGCCAAAGCTCTTTAGATATAAAACATTTTGAAAATAGAGTAGTGATATCCTCTAGGTTAACCATATAGATATTATTAATACGATATCTGATAAACTTAACTTTATTAGATATATTGTCACGAATTATACAATATTCATAATCAAAAGATACACGGTTACCTTTGTCGCAGAGTTGGTTTATACTCAAGACATTGTGTTTCAGGCCTTCAACATATAGCACATTCTCGATCATTGCCTGATTTGAGTTGCCAATTGTTCCGGTGCCAAGTATCTTTCCTTTTTTGTTGTCTCCATATGTGACAAACCCTTTTTCTTTCCTTTTGATCTATCATCCGTCATATGCCTCGAGCACCCACTATCAAGATACCAATGTTGTCCATGTGCTCGTAGACATACTTGCAAAATAGATCACTTGCCTTTTTCAGGTACCCAATTTATATTGGGTCCTTTTCTGTTAGTAACCAGGGAGTCATCTCCCTTTTTCATCCAGACATATACCACTAGGTATACCATATTTCCTAATGTAACAAGAGTAGGAAGTGTAGCCATGTGTGCAACAATAAAAGCATGTAGGAACCTTCTTATTATTAAATTTCTTATTAGGCCGAGTAATAGGTCTCCTATATGGTCTTCTCCTATGCATATGGGGAATATATCCTAGTCCAGTGTGGTCACCAACATTTCTAGTTTGGCTAAGTATAGTGTCTAACATGTTTTGACTCTCTGTTAGTTTTGCGAGTTTTTCATTAAGTCTCAAATTCTCATTTTTCAAAGACTCGCAAGACTCACAGAAAGTTGATTGACATAAATTATCATTAGAGCAATTGCATGTACTAAAGGAATATATTAGATCTAATGTTTCATTTTCCAGTTTTAGATCATCTAATTCTTTCTGTAATGAAACTATTTTCTGTTCATTTAAAAGGATTACTCATTTTCTATCATAACTAATCCTAGCTTATTTCTTTAATTCATCATGCAATTCAACATAAACATTATATAAATCCTCATAAGGAGGTGAATCATCCGATGAAGAAGATGAGGTGTCAGAATATACCTCGTTGTTTACCTTTTTTGAATTTGAGCCACAAGCACCATTTGTTATGGTCATTAAGAATAGCTTGGTTGTCTCCTCTTCATCTGAGGTGCTTGATGTCGTATCCTCCTCTGGTACGTCCCATACAATGTAGACCTTCTCTGAATCAACTTTCTTGAGGTAAGTAGGACATTGAAACCTCATGTGTCCTAGCTTACCACACTCGTGGCAAGTGAAGCGCTCTTTGTTAACCTTGCCTTTTCTAGTTGACTAACGCACTTCTTTCTTGTGGAAATGTTTGAAGCCTCATTTCATTAGGAACTTCCCAAATTTTCGTACGAGAAGGCTCAACGTTTCATCATCCATATCTAAATCAGACTCATCATCTTCTTTCTCTTCTGTAGATTGAGAGATTGTTGTTTTAAGAGATATACTTTTCTTTTTGTAGTCTGATTCCCAGTGCATCGTCAAGCATCCAAGCTCCATCTCGTGCTCTTGAAGCTTTCCAAATAATGTCGCCAAAGGCATGGAGTCAAAATCCTTGGATTCCATGATAACTGTAACTTTAGGTTGCCATCTCCTGTTAAGACAACGTAAAACTTTATTAGTAAGTTCTCATTTGGTAAAATATTTATCTACAACAACTAAATGGTTTACTATATGAGTGAATCATTTTGCATGTCACCGATAGATTCACTCGGTAACATACTAAACAGCTACATTCAATCCTCCCATTCTTATCTCAGGAGATTTTCTTCACTAAAATTGAAACGAATGTATATTACATGCACACTTTCAATACAAGACCTTAGATGCTCCATTCTTGAATTCCTAGAACCCCTACCTTGGTTTGACTACTCTACTAGCCTAGGAAAACCTTTCCTACGATCTAGCCCCATCCAAGAATATGTTCTAAACTCAAGACCTTTAAGTCTTGATGAAGATTCATTGAATCTCTTTAGTGGTAAGATGCTAAGAGACGACTTTCCTTATCACAAAAACAGCACAAAAACAGAGTATTATGAAGCACAATATGTCTCAAATATTACAATTAAAATCAAACTATAAACCCTATACAAATATCACAAATTAACAAGAATATGTATGAGTTCAAAATTATGCAGAAACATGTAATTTCTACCCTATGACATCTCTAAAAGTAATGCAAGAATCATGCAAGAAAAGATAGAATGATGAACACATTTAATCACATGCAATTGGATGACATTTTAAATCCTAAGCATGATACTATCTCTCACTATCTCACATGCATTTCTCTCTTCCTATATGTCACTCAATGAGCACGAAAAATATGCAACTTAGCAATTCTAAAAATGAATGAATGAATGTATGAAGCATGGTGTAAAAACACAGTTTATATAGAAAAGTTATTAGACGTCTAGTTAATCGATTAAGTGTCATTTTAATCAATTAGCGGGTTGTTGAGAATAATTGAATTATGTTTTTCAGTTAGTTGTTAAAATTGATTTCACGTTAATCGATTAAAGCCTTGCTTAATCAATTAACTGCCATATTTTTCAGTTAAGAGATTAAATGGTAAGCTAGCTATATGTGCTTATCAACTTTACATGTTTTACCATTATGTTATGCCTAAGATGCACATATAACATGAATGATTAATGCATGAACATATAATAATCTAGATGGCATGTCTCATATGAATGATATGATTGTTTTTAGGACTTGTGAGATTTGCATCTAGGTTTACCTAACATATACTCAATAACTAAGACACATATCTAAGACTATTAATGATGACTCTATTTATGACTCTAATCTAGACATGAAGCTCTTGGTCCTTGGCATGTTGATTTGTTGAGTTATCTTCAAGCTTTCACTAAATCTTTGTCTTCATCAAAACATAGGTAATCTAATAGTACTATCTTGACCCTTTGCACTTTCAACTATCATAAAGTTCCTTAAATTGCATATCTAAATTACTATAAAATAACTCAACATGTTAATGATTATTTGTTTTTCACAAAGTATACCATATTGTTTACAAAAATATAAATTTAGGGCTTATACAATCTTAAGTAGTATGCATTTTTTAGATTTAGGGTGTGCGTTTGAAGATCAATGGTCATACATGCAAAATATAGAATATAAAGTAATTTTTTAAGGCTAATGTCACAAAAAATAATGATTCAACAAAACATGCAAAGACTGGAATGTAAAGTAATAAATTTTATGGATAATGTCAAAAAAATAGCATTTCACTAAAGGATCATAAACATTAAAAGAGTAAAGTACATAAGAAATAAAAGTAAAATCCACTTCGAACATCAGAGGAGACATAAGAAATAAGCTAACTAATACGACTTAAGTAAGCTAACAGTTCACTAAATGACCATGAACTTTGTTTTAAAAAACATTTTTGTCACAAAAAAGTTTATTAAGATCTTATTTTTTTCATTTCACAGAAAATGCAGTGACCAAAAATAGAAACCACTAAAGATGCCATTTTATAAAAAAAATGCAAAGAGAATGTATGCAAGATAATGACCATATGAATATTAATATGGTGAGTTAAACATGTGATTTTTATAATGAAAAAAAACAAAACGAAATGGAGGAAAACCATTGATGAAATGAAGGCTTCTATCATCACTAAGCAAAATCGTAACCATAGTTTCGCAATGTTTGTAACTATAACAAAATGAAGGGTACCATGGTTAGAATAAAGTGAGAATAAATATTTGAAGGATTCCATGGTGAAAATAAAGTGTTCACCAACGTTTCATAACCTTGGTAACTATTGAACAATATGACTACCATCAAGAAGATGAGTTTTAAATATTTGAGTGTAAAAGAAAATATGAAGAGTGTGAGAGAAAAGTTGTGAATAGAAACACGGAAAATGGGAGATAAATAAATATAAAGACGGAACAAAGATTGAATATACAAAGAACTTCCATCGCTCATTTGAAATAGAGAATCCACTTGCTTCACATGCATTGAACAAAGTTTGCTTTTTTATTTTACCTATTGTCCTTATAAAATTACTTCTATAACCCGACCACAAAGGTGATTATAGTTTGAAGGAAATAGGTGGTTTGTAAAATCTTTGAAGCATTTAATCACTAAAATTAAATAGTTGCAGGACTAATTTACCCCTTGAAATAAATTTAATACAACTATATGCCAAAACCCATTCTTATAATATTATTGGGCTTGTAATAAATGAAGGGAATTCAATACATTATTTTATTATTGTAATATGATAAAATGACTATATTGTCCACAACTAAATAAAAAAACACACATATAGAGGTATGCGCTTTTCAGTAAAAAAAATATAATGTTTTTTTCTTTTTTAAAAAACAAAACAAATTTATGTATAAAAATGTCAAGCAAAGGTGAAATAATTATTTTAGGCATTACATCATCCCTTCCATTAATATATAGATATAAAATAAGAATGAAGATTTTTTTCTTATTGGTGTCCCAAATAGTATTTCAAAATAATCAAAATATATTATTTTTTTGAGAGAAAAAATTATAAAAAATAATGATGTAAAAACAGTACCATACCGGCCGGTTCAATTGGAAAATCGGTGAACCAGACCCCTAACCGGTACGATACAAATGTTGAACTGACCCAATGTCAAAACTGGTGAACTGGCCGGTATTTGACTAAACCGACCGGTTTATATATATATATATATATATATATATTTTAAAAACTTAAAAACCAATTACAAGGTTATTCATCTTTCCAACTCTCCTTCAACACTTCAAGTCACATGCTTTCAAGACATACTTAGATTACACATTTTGGTTCCTAACATTCGTGTGTAATCTTGAAGTACTGTATGAAGATAGGATTTGGTGGAAAAATATGAAAGTGTGCATGTCAAGAGGAACACTTTGGAAAGCTCTCCTTGAACGTCATGGTTTTGATGAGGACAACTTGTGCCTAAAAGAGCTTGAAGATAACCAACAAATCAACGTGCTTAAGTCTTTTATTTGGTACTAGGCTTAGACTAGATTCTAGTTTAAGTTGAGTCGAAGGCTTAGGGCACCTAATACATGTCTCATATGCATATATCTTTTAAATCATTTCATCCATGAGATATGTCATTTCATAATATGTTCATGCATTACATAAATACATGTATATGTGCATTCTAGGCATAAAACTAAGTATTAAACATGTATTATCTAAGTGTATAACGTATTTGATGTTTTCTATTTGAAAATACACATTTTATTTACTGCTAATCGATTAACCATACATTTAATCGATTAACCCAACTGCTGTGAAAAGTGGTTGCTACTGGAACACGTTTTTAAATGCTGTTAAT
>NW_017727830.1:145148-145744 GCF_001865875.1 Lupinus angustifolius | reverse complement strand
GAGGATGAGGATGAGGATAGGATGAGGACGTGGATAGGATGAGGAATTGGAGGAGGAGGAAGAGGATGAGGATGAGGATGAGGAGGAGGAGGAAGAGGAGGAGGAGGAGGAGGATTAGGAAGAGGATATGATGAGGAGGAGGAAAAGGAGGAGGATGAGGATGCGGATAGGATGAGGAGGAAGAGGAGGATAGGATGAGGATGATGATAAGGATGAGGATGAGGATGAGGATAGGATGAGGATGAGGATGGGGATAGGATGAGGACAACTATAGGATGAGGATGAGGATGAAGAGGAGGGTAGGATGAGGATAGGATGAGGATGAGGATGGGGATAGGATGAGGACAACTATAGGATGAGGATGAGGATGAAGAGGAGGGTAGGATGAGGATAGGATGAGGATGAGGATGGGGATAGGATGAGGACAACTATAGGATGAGGATGAGGATGAAGAGGAGGGTAGGATGAGGATAGGATGAGGATGAGGATGGGGATAGGATGAGGACAACTATAGGATGAGGATGAGGATGAAGAGGAGGGTAGGATGAGGATAGGATGAGGATGAGGATGGGGATAGGATGAGGACAACTATCAGG
>NW_017727830.1:143269-145048 GCF_001865875.1 Lupinus angustifolius | reverse complement strand
TTGCCACATCAAGCATCTATTTTAAGCAACTTATGTTCAAGGCTAAATGATGTTAATGGAGCCTGAAGTAGGGTGTGACAGTCTACTCCGACGAGTGGCACTTAACTATTATTAGTGTATTACATAAGGTTTGAAAATCATCCTATCAGTCTAGGACACTAGATGAAGGATTTAGAAATGATGTGTGGAATTAACTGAAATTATAATACATAACTTGTAATGTTTTCAAAATCAATTAAGTAGAGAAATAATTCCATATTTCCAACCAATTTTATCCTCAAGAATTTGTTCATATTAGTTTTTTATGTTTATTTACTTGTTGATATTGCATAAACAAAACCAAACAAAAAGATGTTTAAACATTATTAGTAATATAACATGTTTATAATAATGATCTATTAGGCAATTCCTTGTAGTTCGACATAACCTTATATTATACTACAATTGAATCTTGAAAGAGATGCAAATGTAAAATAGTAAAGTGTTAACTTATAAATTTTATTTGTTGACAAAGAAAGAAACTTTGAATCAAAGTGCAATTTAATTCATAAATTGTATCTTTGTGAAAAGGAAAAATATACAGTTATAATGAGTGATCTAACTACTAACTTTTACTTTCTGTCATTTAAATTCTGCAACTAACATTTATTTATTGCTTTATTTATTTATTCTTTACCAACCTTCCATAAGGAAGTATTTCGGTTAATAAATGAAAACAAAAATAAATATCAATTATTATCACTTGTATTTAATTGCTAAATTCATACCATTATACCGACGTTGGAATTAATCCAAGAAACTTGAGATGATATGAAATTGTTAATAATTCAATAAAGCTTAGTTTTTATTAAAGGAACATTCTTGAAACCATTATACCAGCGTTGGAATTTATTCCAACAAAGCCGAGATGGCGAGCAAAGAATCGACCCGTTATTAAATAAATCAATCAGAAACGTACCTCAATAAGTAGCAAGAAAACTCTTTCAACAATTGCACAAAATTAATAGGAACTGGTCAAGGCAAGTTCTCTCAAATAGAATGAGTCACTTGACCAGAAATAAGAAGATCCTTTCTTAACCCCTTTGAGCCTGAAAAAGAAATATTATTTTTTCAAACACAACCTTTGAGCCTAATATGGAAAAACAAAATGAGAAGTCCTATACTTTTCTTAAGTAAAAAGAGAGCATTTCTCAAAAAGAAGGTTGATGGAAAAAAATTAAGTTGGGGGGGAGTAGTTGGTTGTGTAAAAAAATATCCAAAAGAAATAAAATAGTAAATAAAAACTAAAAAGGAGTAAAAGGAGATTGAGAAAAATTAAGAAAAGTTACACTAAAGGGTTCAAGAAAAGGAATTAGGAAAGTAAGAAAAAGAAGAAAGGTGAAAAGGTTGAAAAGAGTATGTACTTTAAAACCAAGTGTCATTACAACCTAAGCAAGGCCTTAGTGATCCTTGAGAAATTGTGCCATAAAAGTAAGTGTTAAGATGAAAAACAATATTAAATTCTTGCAAACAAATAAAGTTATTTTTGAGCGAAGCACTTACCCATTTGGCTCCATTCTTGAACTGTGTATGCAAATGCATCTCTTTGATTAATAACATCTTTTATAAGTGAAGTTCTAAATGAATTTGTGGAAATATGTGTTCCTTCTTAGTTTGAAGCATTATGAGTCAAAATCACATCATCATAAACACATTTCATGGAACATTAAAATTATGCATAGTTTTGATCTTGTACAAGCTGAATTTTTCCAAAGCCAAGTAGTTGTTATTTTACCTTTG
>NW_017727830.1:142600-143264 GCF_001865875.1 Lupinus angustifolius | reverse complement strand
TTTGGGGACTAAACAAAGTTGTAAATAGGGGGACTTTGTAAGTGCCAAAATGTATGACTTTTCCATCACTTTTTATGGCATTTATCTTGATTAATCATATTTCAAACCCAACTTATAACACACATTTTAAATAACTTTTGTATGTCTAATTAATATAACTTTTGATTACCTCTTGTCCAAGTTTCCTCTGAATTTTGTAGAAAAAGAATCAAAAGGAATTAGGTCAAAGATAGCCAAGAATTCAAGCCAAATCTCAAGACAAAATCTCAAAAAGAATTGCTCAAAACAATCAAGCTAAGCATGGCATGTTATGTGCTTAGCTTGTTTGTTAAAAATATTGCTTCATCTTGAAGAAATGTAGTTTGCCTTTCCATGAAGGAACAAGCCAAGACTCGAGCAAACAACAAATAAGATCCATCAAATTCTAGACCTGCTCAAACACACTAGACATGTTCTAAAGGCGCTCGACATGTTATTATTGATCATAAGTTGCTTTAGCTTGAAAAAATGATAAGCAAACCCATCTTTAAAGAAAGTTAGATTGTTGGATGTCCCCAAAGAGAGGCTAGGCGTACCTTGGAGCCCTAGCAAAGGGGCTAAGCATGAGGTCATGCATGATGCAAATGAGTAGATCACCAAGTAAGAGGTGTCACCATGCATGTGA
>NW_017727830.1:141447-142500 GCF_001865875.1 Lupinus angustifolius | reverse complement strand
ACGTTTAGCGTGCTGGCCAGAATCTATAAAAAGGCCATTTTGCTCCACAATTTGATACACAAAACACATCATTGTACATATCACATTCTACTATTACTTAGGCTTTCTTTTAGATTTATTTTCATATAAGTTCATGAGGAAATGGAGTTGGAAAATGGTGTGAAAAAATAGGATTTTTTAACACCAATTGGAACCAAAAGCATCCAATCTTTGGACGGATGGCTAATGCTCCGAACATGGTTGTAGTGTAACATTTCTTCTCTTTATGTTAATTCTGATTTTATTATTCATGTTATGTGTTTCTTTTCTATTATGTCATTCCATCTACTTTTAATGCTTATTTTAGATTGATCACGTAAAATATGTTTTCAAATATCCAAACGTCTTTTGATGGGTGAAATAACAAATATTATCACATTATAATGGTAGACTTGAATATTTGTCATTTCCTAGCATCCGTTTTAAGCAACTTTTCTTCAAGATTATTAACATATGGGAATCCGGAATAAGTGGTGACAACCTTATTCCTTTTAGAGGATACTCGATGGGTGATAATATATTAAGCTGTTAGGTATCAGTTATAGAATACACCTAGAAGGGGGGATTGAATAGATGTCGCAGTTCCCAAATACTGCTTTTCGCACCAAAGCCCTATTCTGGAAAATACTCAGTTAATCGATTAAAGCACTGACTTAGTCGATTAAATCACACAAAACAGATAGTTGTTGAATGGCTTGATTGTACAACAACTCACCGATATTTCAGAAATGATACAACACATATATTTGAATAGAATTAATCTTTATATGGCAGAATCACAATATTCAAATTATCAGCTAAAATAGGAAATTAGTCAACTTGAAAATTAAAGAGATAAGTGTAAGAAAAAACCTGCAATAAGGATTTTTATACTGGTTCATTTTGTGGTCCACTACAAACTATATCCAGTCCTCCCCTTCCGATCTCGAGAGATTTTATTCATTAAAACTGAAATGAATGTATATTACATGCACACTTCCAATTACAAGACCTTAGATGCTCCCTTCTTGAATT
>NW_017727830.1:141146-141347 GCF_001865875.1 Lupinus angustifolius | reverse complement strand
AGATAAACTAATGACTTTTGGTCAAAAGTAAGAAGAGTTATGAAATGAAATCAAACTGTTATTAATCAATTAATATTGGGAATGTAATTAATCAACCAGTTGAAGGAGAAATTGAACATGTGCGCATGTTGAATAGCATTTGATCAATTAAATGAATGTGTTAATAGATTAAACTGACAGAATATAGTAATTGGACAGATT
>NW_017727830.1:140785-141046 GCF_001865875.1 Lupinus angustifolius | reverse complement strand
AACACAAGAGATGCATATAACCAATCATGATCAAGTACCATTAAACATATATTCATACTATATTTGGCATAGATAAGCATATTATGTACACAATTTAAAACCAAAATAGTAACAATTTAAATTCAAATGGCATGCATATCAAGTCATAATAGTTCAAAAAAACTAGGTAATTAGAGTTACAACCCAAAAAGCAAAGAGAGAATATGTCTCAAAAGTACAAAGCAGCAAAAAATCCTGAAAATTAGCCATATAGAAGAACTA
>NW_017727830.1:140480-140685 GCF_001865875.1 Lupinus angustifolius | reverse complement strand
TGAGGATAGGATGAGGATGCGGATAGGATGAGGGGGAGGACAAGGGGTATGAGGATGAGGATGAGGATAGGATGAGGACGAGGATAGGATGAGGAATTGGAGGAGGAGGATGAAGATGAAGAGGAGGAGGATGAGGAGGAGGATAGGATGAGGATAAGGATTAGGAGGAGGAGCAGGAAGAGGATATGATGAGGATGAGGATGAG
>NW_017727830.1:140169-140380 GCF_001865875.1 Lupinus angustifolius | reverse complement strand
GATGAAGAGGAGGGTAGGATGAGGATGGGGATGAGGATAGGATGTGGAGGAGGAAAGGATGAGGATGAGGACAAAGATGGGATGAGGAAGAGGAGGGTAGGATGAGGATGGGGAGGAGGATGATGATGAGGATGTGGATGAGGATGAGGATGAGGATGAAGATAGGATGAGGAAGAGGATGAGGATGAAGAGGAGGGTAGGATGAGGATGG
>NW_017727830.1:139774-140069 GCF_001865875.1 Lupinus angustifolius | reverse complement strand
GAGGATGAGGATGAAGATCGGATGAGGAAGAGGATGAGGATGAAGAGGAGGGCAGGATGAGGATGAGGATAGGATGACGAGGATGATGAGGATGAGGATACGATGAGAATACGATGAGGATTAGGATTAGGATAGGATGAGGATAGGATGAGGATGGGGAGTAGGATGAGGATGAGGATGAAGATGAGGGTAGGATAAGGATGAGGATAGGATGAGGAGGAGGAGGAGGAGGAGGAGGAGGAGGGGGAGGATGATGAGGATGAGGATAGGATGAGGATGAGGATGAGGATTAGGA
>NW_017727830.1:139165-139674 GCF_001865875.1 Lupinus angustifolius | reverse complement strand
AGGACGAGGATGAGGATGAGGACGAGGATTGGATAAGGAAGAGGATGAGGATGATGATTTGGATAGGATGAGGGTGAGGATGAGGATGAGGAGGAGGATGAGGATGAGGATGAGGATGAGGAGGAAGATGAGGATGACGATGAGTATGAGGAGGAGGATGATGGTGAGGATGATGGGGATGAGGAGTAATAGGAGGAGGATGAGGATGAGGATGTGGATAGGATGAGGATGAGGAGGAGGCTAGGATGAGGATGAGGATCAGGATTAGGATGAGGTTGGGGATGAGGATTAGGACGTGGATAGGATGAGGATGANTATGAGGAGGAGGATGATGGTGAGGATGATGGGGATGAGGAGTAATAGGAGGAGGATAAGGATGAGGATGTGGATAGGATGAGGATGAGGAGGAGGCTAAAATGAGGATGAGGATCAGGATTAGGATGAGGTTGGGGATGAGGATTAGGACGTGGATAGGATGAGGATGAGGATGAGGACGAGGATAGGATGAG
>NW_017727830.1:138722-139065 GCF_001865875.1 Lupinus angustifolius | reverse complement strand
AGGGTGAGGACTAAGATTGTATGAGGAAGAGGATGAGGATGAGGATAGGATGAGGCTGAGGATGAGGATTAGGATTAGGATAGGATGAGGATGGGGAGGAGGTTGAGGATAAGGTTGAGGATGAGGATAGGATGAGAATGAGGACGAAAATAGGATGAGGATGAAGAGGAGGGTAGGATGAGGATGGGGATGAGGACGAGGATAGGATAAGGATGAGGATGGGGATAGGATGAGGAGGAGGAATAGGATGAGGATAGGATTAGTGATGTAAACCCTCCTCGGGCAGCCTTTGATTCCAAGGGCAAGATAAGTCATGATGGTCCTACAACTAGGGCCAAAGCTA
>NW_017727830.1:138182-138622 GCF_001865875.1 Lupinus angustifolius | reverse complement strand
ATGAGGAAGAGGATGAGGATGAGGATAGGATAGGGACGAGAATGAGGATGAGGACGAGGATGAGGATGAGGATGATGATGAGGATAGGATTAGCATGAGAATGAGAATGAGGATAGGATGTGGATGATGATGAGGATAGGATGTGGATGATGATGAGGAGTAGAATGAGGATGAGGATGAGGATAGGATGACGATGAGAAAGAGGATGAGGATAAGGATAGGATGAGAATGAGGATGAGGAAAAGTATGAGGATGAGGATGAGGATAGGATTAGCACGAGAATGAGGATGAGGATAGGATTACCACGAGAATGAGGATGAGGATAGGATGTGGATGAGGATGAGGATAGGATGTGGATTAGGACGAGGATGAGGATAGGATGAGGACGAGAATGAGGATGAGGATAGGATGAGGAGGAAGATAAGGATAGGATGAAGATG
>NW_017727830.1:137578-138082 GCF_001865875.1 Lupinus angustifolius | reverse complement strand
GAGGAGGAGGATGAGGAGGAGGATGAGGATGAGGAAGAGGATGAGGATGAGGATGAGGACGAGGTTAGGATGATGATGATGAGGATGAGGATGAGGATGAGAATGAGGATGAGGATGAGGATGAGGAAGAGGAAAGGATGAGGACGAGAATGAGAATGAGGATAGGATGACGATGAGGAGGAGGATAGGATGATGATGAGAATGTGGAAGACGATGAGGTTGATGATAACGATAGGATGAGGAAGAGGTAGAGGATGAGGATGAGGATAGGATGAGAACGAGAATGAGGATTTGGATGAGGATAGGATGAGGATGAGGAAGAGGGTGAGGATGAGGAGAGGATTAGGACGAGAATGAGGTTGAGGACGTGGATGAGGATGAGGATAGGATTAGCACGAGAATGAGGATAAGGATGAGGATAAGATGGGGACGAGGAAGAGGAAGTGGACGAGGATAAGGAAGAGGATAGGATGAGGATGAGGATGAAGATAGGATAAGGATGAG
>NW_017727830.1:137155-137478 GCF_001865875.1 Lupinus angustifolius | reverse complement strand
ATGAGGACGAGGTTAGGACGAGGATGAGGATGAGGATGGGAGGAGGATGAGAAGGAGGATAGGATTAAGAGGAGGATGAGGAGGAGGATGAGGATGAGGAAGAGGAAAGGATGAGGACGAGAATGAGAATGAGGATAGGATGTGGATGAGTAGGAGGATAGGATCAGGACGTGAATGAGGATGAGGATAGGATGACGATGAGAATGTGGAAGAGCATGAGGTTGAGAATAAGGATAGGATGAGGAAGAGGTAGAGGATGAGGGTAGGATGAGAACGAGAATGAGTTTGAGGATAGGATGAGGATGAGGAAGAGGATGAGGACG
>NW_017727830.1:136718-137055 GCF_001865875.1 Lupinus angustifolius | reverse complement strand
GAGGATGAGGATAGGATGAGGACGTGAATAAGGATGAGGATATGATGAGGAGGAGGATGCGGATGAGGATAGCATGAGGACGTGAATGAGTAAGAGGATGAGGAAGAGGATGAGGATAGGATGAGGACGAGAATGAGGATGAGGATGAGGATGGGATGAGGATGAGGATAGGATGGGGATAAGGAGGAGGATGAGGATGAGGATAGGATGGGGTGAGGAACAGGAGGAGGATGAGGATAGGATGAGGTCGAGAATGAGGATAAGGACAGGATGAGGACGGAAATGAGGATGAGGATAGGATGTGGATTAGGATGTGGATTAGGATGAGGATGAAGAT
>NW_017727830.1:136277-136618 GCF_001865875.1 Lupinus angustifolius | reverse complement strand
TAGGATGAGGATGAGGAAGTGGATTAGGATGAGGATGAGGATGATGATGAAGATAGGATAAGGACGAGGATGAGGATGAGGGAGATGATGAGGATAGGATAAGGACGATAATGAGGATAGGATGAGGTTGAGAATGAGAATGAGGATAGGATGAGGATGAGGACGAGAATGAGGATGATAGGATGAGGATGAGGATGAGGATAGGATGAGGATGAGAATAGGATAAGGACGAGCTTGAGGATGAGGATAGGTTGATGATAGGATGAGGAGTAGAATGAGGATGAGGAAGAGGATAGGATGAAGGAGAGGATGAGGATGAGGATGAGGAGGAGGATGAGGAT
>NW_017727830.1:135788-136177 GCF_001865875.1 Lupinus angustifolius | reverse complement strand
CGAGGACGAGGATGAGGATGAGATTGAGGATAGGATGAGGTTGAGGATGTGGATTAGGATGAGGATGACGATGACAATGATGATAGGATGAGGACGAGGATGAGGAAGATGATGAGGTAGGATGAGGACGAGAATGAGATAGGATGAGGACGAGAATGAGGATAGGATGAGGATGAGGATGAGGACGAGAATGAGGATGAGGATGAGTATAGGATGAGGATAGGATGAGGACGAGCATGACGATGAGGAGAGGTTGAGGATAGGATGAGTAGTATAATGAGGATGAGGATGAGCATAGGATGAGGAGGAGGATGAGGAGGATGATGAGGATGAGGACGAGAATTGGGATGAGGGTAGGATGAGGACGAGAATGAGGATGAGGATAGGAT
>NW_017727830.1:135404-135688 GCF_001865875.1 Lupinus angustifolius | reverse complement strand
AATCAGGAGGATTTGGGTAATCAGAATGCAACTACTCAGGGGGATTCGTCTGGAACAGCACCTCAGAGCTCTGTGTTTAGTCTGGCTCAGATGGAAGCCATGGAGCAACAGCTTAACAACCGTATGGATCTGCACTTCCAAGGGCTGAAGGACTCTTATTTTGCAGGTATGGAGCAATACGAGGAACGTCAGAATGCCTACACCGATAACAAAATTCAGGAGCTGAGGACCATGATTCAGTCTACCGCTGAGGCTCAGAATGCCATGTTCTGCTCAGAATTTCA
>NW_017727830.1:125153-135304 GCF_001865875.1 Lupinus angustifolius | reverse complement strand
TCAACTAATACATTCTGTTCTTTTGTTGTATTGCAAGCTATTCTGATATACAAATTTGTAAGCTCTGTATTCGTTCTGTTATCGGTTATCTGTTCTGCATTTAATCGTTTCTGTAATTGCTTATTGGTTCTGTTTAATCGATTAATATTGTTGTGTTAATCGATTATCCTGTTTCTGTTAATCGATTAAAACTGTTTCTGTTTAAAACTGTTCTTTTTGTTAATCGATTAAGATTGTGCATATAATCGATTATCTTCCTTTCCTTAATCGATTAATTAGGGTTGATTCAGCATTAAGTGTTGATTTGCGAAAAGCGGTAATTCTAACCGCGACACCTATTCAACCCCCTTCTAGGTGTATTGTAACCACTGATACCTAGCAAAATATAATATCGATATGAAACAACTTTGACTCATTGGTGTTAAATGTTAAAACTTCAAATTTATTTGTTTTGTAGAGTGAGTTGTGAACTTGTGTCATTTATTTATATTTTGCGGTTGTTAAGTGATATTTTTGGATTGATATATGTCTTGTAATTTAGACTTTGAATTTATTAAAGACTTAAAGTTGTTTGTTATAAGTTTATATATATATAAATATAAGTATGTATGTCTGGTTTAACCAACATACACTTTAATTACTGAACCATCGGTTTAATAACCGATACGGTTTCAACAACACTGGTAAAACAATGTAAAGTAATATTTTATGTTAGTGTAGGGAAAAAGGCTGAGGCATTATGAGTATAGTGGTGGGAACTACGTGCTCATCGCTCAATAGAATTTCGGTAAAATTGATTCACCCATCGCAGTCACCATTACCGTCATCAAGGCCCATGGAGAACCCAAAGCGAGTATTTGTCTGCGGCGGCGGCGTCATCGGCGTCTGCACCGCTTACTTTCTAGCTAAGAAGGGCGCTGCCGTCACACTAATCGAGAAATCCGACGTGGCATGCGCAGCGTCCGGAAAAGCCGGCGGATTCCTCGCCCACGACTGGTGCGACGGAGGTCCGATGGAATCCCTTGCTCGCACAAGCTTCAATCTCCACCGTTCACTTTCCCAACAATTAAACGGTCCCGAATCCTACGGTTACAGACCACTCACCACTCTCAGCCTCACAATTACCGAACCAAACACCACCACCACTCTTCCCTCCAGTTCCGCCACGTTACCCTCTTGGGTCGACGCGCCAGCGCGTGACATCAAAACAATTGGAACCTTCGAAACTACCGCGCAGGTACACCCGCAGCTATTCACTAAAACTTTAATTAACAACGCCGTGGCGCACCACGGCGTTAAGGTAGTTATTGGGAAGTTAGAGCGGTTGGAGGTAGTTGGGGACCGAGTTAAATCGGTGGTACTTGAAGGAGGGCGAGTTATGGAATCGGATGCGGTGGTGTTGGCAATGGGTCCTTGGTGTAATAAGTTAGAGTTGTTGTCTTCGATTTTTCGGGTTTATGGGATTAAGGCACATAGCATTGTTTTGGAACCTAGAGAAGCTAATGCTATAACACCTCATGCTTTGTTTCTGAGTTATTATCCTTCTAAACAAGGAAATCCTCTTGACCCTGAAGTGTATCCTCGTCCCACAGGTACCATTGCGGAATTTTCACAAACACCTGAGTTGCATAAATTATTTTCCTAATATATAGTAGTTATCTGTGTAGAAAATAAAGAACGTTGCATTTGTATTTGCATATGGTCTAGTCCATTTAGAAATGAGAAAACTTAAGTAGAGAGTCTTATATGCATGTCATGTGGTTCTCGAAGTGTACAATTATGGGTGGGTTTCTTTTTTCAACATAACAGCATAATTTAAACTACAATAAAAATTTGATCAACAAAAACATTAGTTTAACAACAGCACCAGCCTTCTAAGTTCTTACCAAAGTTTAAAATTTTTGTCTGGGACTGTTTTAGATCTTGTTAAGGTTTTTGGATTTTTCTAAACCACATTGTCATCGAAATTGCTAACATATCAACTGTATTTGTCAGTCTTAAGAAATTACAATATCTATATCAGATCAAACCTTCTTAAGAATTAACTGTAATTATAAACCCATGACTGAATGTACATGTAATTAAATTGTGGAACTAACTGCTAGTGGAGAATAGATCGAGGACTAATCTACAAATTTACTCATAAAAAATAATATAAACTATGATATTCAGGAGCACTGTTTATAAAAAGATGTCAATTTGGTTTAAATTACAAACAAAACATGTTCCAACTTTTTTATTTGTTGGTATATTAAGCAACGCTTCATTTGCAAACACTGAGGCTATGTTGGTTGAACTGTTCAGGGGAGGTGTATATATGCGGGATATCAGCGGAAGAAGAAGTGCCCGATGATCCTGAGGGAATTATAGGTGACCCAGAATCGATCGGGATGCTGAAGAGAGTGGCTAAGACAGTGTCGAGCCATCTGGGGGAAGGTCAGGCACGAGTGAAGGCAGAGCAAGCATGCTTCTTGCCATGTACTGATGATGGGGTGCCTGTGATAGGAGAGATTCCAGGGGTGAAGGGGTGTTATGTTGCAACAGGTCATAATTGTTGGGGTATTCTAAATGGTCCAGCTACTGGTGCTGCCATGGCCGAGCTTGTCATTGATGGGCATTCCAGCATTGTTGATCTTGAGAAGTTTAGTCCTGCCAGATTTGCAAGGAAAAGGAAGGCTTAGATTGTTGCTACATTCCTTGTAAAAGTCGAACATACGAATAAATGAATGATCACTAATTAGAGCGACAAGACGTGAGGTATGTCAATATATTGTCAGTGTTGCTTAACAACTATGCTGTATGTATATAGATAAGATCATTCATGTTGCGAATGTGGAGAATAAAAGTGTTTTTTCCTCATTGCTGAGGCTTCTACACATGCCATCATTTTTGTGTTCAAATTTGTTATTGGGAATGAACTCGATGCATATTTTCACTGAGGAGGTGTGCTGCAAGTTCGAATAACACTTTAATTTGCTTTTACATTTTTTGAGCCAAGTCACCTGAAATTGTATCTATCTTCATTTCCAGTGACTGCAGAATATGTCTGTGCTTAACACATTTATTTCACTCACATTTCAAAGCACATCCTCACAACCATTTGTTTTTGTACTCACGCCCAACACTTAAAACCTCATGCCTTTACCCTAATTCTCCTTGTTGCAGCATGGTTAAGTGAGTATGAATAGCCATGTCCTTGAAACCTTCTACAAGCTTTTTTAGGATTTGTCACTACAACAACTTCCTTGTTTTCTGCTTCATAGTACCATAGGCTGTCTTATGTTTGTAGGAGAAATAATTAAGATGAAGTAATATTTAAACGTAGTCATGATAAATAGCTCTCAAAATAAGGTTGAACAAGGTTTTGTGGTCAGCTTATCAAGAAGAATTTGAGGGAGACTGTAGAGGATGGAGTATGTAAAGGAAAGTTGGTGAGGAAAAAGAGAAACAAAATGAAAATATAAAAGTGAATATTTACAATGCTTGCTCCAAATGCATCAAAGAGGATTTTGTTTTGGGATTCATTGAGCTTGATAACAACATCAGTCATAATTAAACCAACCATGGGTAGGTTTGACTTGAATGTCAATTGCTGTAAGTTTAACCATTTTTATGTGATGTTATTTCATGTAATGGCAAATGATTCAATGGGGATGGAACAAAACATACTTGTCAACAACCCCAAAATCACTTAGTGCATGTCTGCATTTACTTATTCAGTATTTCACCGACATGATTCAATGATTCTACTTATTTATTTACTTTTTCTTGTATATGATCATAGTATCTACACCGAGTGCTAGACTAGAGACATTAGAGATGAGGCATTGGTGTCTGCATATCAACATGTTCATAGTAAAAGTGGTTGACTTGGCTCTGGTGCATATACATCAAGTTGTTTGGTAAAATTGCTAATACCAAAACTGCTAAAGAGGTGTGAGATAGTTTGAGAAAGCTCACAAATTCAAGAAGATATTAAATTCAGAAAGTGTGGAGCAATATTTTTAACGAGTTACACATATTGTAAGCATGATGACATGTGCCGAGAAGGTATTCCACATATTAAGGTGGTGAAGAAATTTCTTCGTACCATGTCAATTAAATTTGATCATGTGGTGACTACAATTATAGAGTCCCTGTTGGACACAAACACTGGCCTACTTCAAGCCTAACTTAGTCTCACATAAACAGAAAACTCAAACAATGAAGGAAGAGTCATTAGCAGGAAAAATAGTTAAAACTGTTATCAGTTTCCTTTCCTCTTTTACTTTCTTCTGTTTTCCTATTTAAAGAATGTTTCTATACCTTTATTATATATGACATATATTCAGATTAGAAGGTTCTTTTAGTGATTGAGATTAAAGATTAATAAAAGATCCAAGAGGTTATTCATAAATTCTTCTTCTCCCTTGCTTCTGTTATTTCTTGTTCTTTCCTTTTCTTTGCATTCTCTGTGATTCGTTCATTGTACAACCATGGGAGCTGTTCACTTTCACATGGTATTAGAGCACCTTCATTGAAGGTGTCTCTGTCACGCTTCCACTCCACCTCCTTTGCTTGTGCAAAAACCTTCTTCTTGATCTTTCCTCCTCGGCAACCTTCCAACTCAAATCGATCGGATTGCTCAAATGGCAAATCAAATCACACTACAAAACCCTGTCTTGGATCCTGGAAGTCCATACTTTCTTCATGTTAATGAAAATCCAGGATCTTTTGTGCTCTGGAAGAGTAGTAATAATCTAGGTATTGTTGTTTTGTACTGAAGTGAGATAAGAGATAATAGCTTCTTTCCAACAATCATGAAGGATAGCCTCTTTGTAGGAATATGGTGTTTCAGTTGAAGATATGGCCAAGGAGTAGTGTTTTTGGGCAGGTGATAGGGATTGGTAACTAATAAAGTTGGATATAGGATATCTGATGTGTGGAGCAATGAGTGGTGTAGAACTATTAGTTAGGCTGCAATGGTAATCTATCAAGTAGGAGGGTGGATGAGTGCATGACTGAAGGTTCAGTGGTGGTAGGTGAAAGAGGGAAAAACTCATTGCTTGTTGGGTTAATGGGTGGGTGATGGGAATTGTCAGCTGAGAACACAATGTTTGAAGGATTAGGATTAGTGTAAGGGAAAAGATTGCCAATGTTGTAGGTTGGCAAAATAGGTCAATCGTGTTGGTTTGTTGGAATATTAGTCTGGTTGACATGAAAGGGGTAAAGATGTTCAAAGAATGCTACATTCCTAAAGAGAAAGATTTGTCTTGTGTGGAAATCAAGAAGTAGGAAGCCTTTTGTGTCCTGCCTAAATCCTAAGAAGACACATTTTCTTGATCTTGGGTCAAGTTTGTGTCTCTTAGCAGTGAGTGTGGAAGCATAATAGAGGCAACCAAAGTACTCAAATATCTGAAATCATCTCCTGCTCTTGGTCTTCTGTTCCCAACTCCAAACACAACCACATTGAAAGGCTTTTCTAATTCAGATTGGGGAGCCTGTTTAGATACAAGAAAGTCAGTTACTGGATGGTGTTTTTGCTTGGAACATCTTTAATCTCGTGGAAGAGTAAAAAGCAAAATACAGTCTCCAAATCTTCAGTTGAAGCCGAATATAGAGCGATTGCAATGGCTTCTTGTGAAGCCCAATGGTTGTTCTTCCTCTTTCGTGACTTAGGGATCCCTCACCCATCTCCAATTAGCTTGTATTGTGACAACAACTAAACCCTTCATATAGCAGCAAACCTTGTCTTTCACGAGCGCACCAAACTCATAGACATAGACTACCACATTGTGAAGGAACGAGTCCAAAATGGCACCCTGCATCTCCTCCCCATTGCATTGTCCTTTCAAATTGCCGACATCCTAACTAAACCCCTCTCACCAGCACCATTTCATTCCTTCATTTCCAAGCTTGGCATGCTAAACGTTCACTTGCAAGCTTGCGGGGGATTGTTGGACACAAACACTGGCCCACTTCAAGCCCAACTTAGTCCCACCCAAACAGAAAACTCAAACAATGAAGAAAGAGTCATTGGTGGGAAAAACAGTGAAAATTGTTATCAGTTTCCTTTCCTCATTTACTTTCTTTTGTTTTCTTATTTAAAGAAAGTTTCTCTACCTTTATTAGATATGAAATATATTTAGATTAGAAGGTCCTTTTAGTGATTGAGATTAAAGATTAATAAAAGATCCAAGAGGTTATTCATAAATTCTTTTTCTCGCTTGCTTCAATCATTGTTATTTCTTGTTCTTTCCTTTTCTTTGCATTCTTTGTGATTCGTTCATTATACAACCATGGGAGGTGTTCACTTTCACAATCCCACAACACAAACACCATGATGGTAGCATAATTATAGGGAAGTATTCAATGTGGTGATAAAAATGGGGGAATAGGTAGATATCGTGACTCAAATAATGGAGGAAGATGAAACTAGTTAGGTAAAGTCCGAGGAAATTTAGAGGTAGATGACTTGAAAATTTTAATCAATGGCAGAGATAACAGTTTCAAACTACTTAGTCAAGGAAAAGGTAGAAATAATTTTGGGTCTACCAACTGAGGAAGAGGAGACAACTACCATTCAGAAGGAAGTAACATCAATTCTTTAACCATAAGAAGTTTGGGCATATAAACCTGCAGATTCATTCATTAGAGTAATTATCACAATAATGTTGCAGCAAATCAATTTCAAAATATCCATAAGAGATCCTATGACTTGAAAAGTATATTTTGTGCAAGTAGCTCTTTTGCAGAAGATGAAAATATATGGTATTTGGATAGAAGTTGTAGTAAACATATCTGGAAGAAAGAATTATTACCTCTTTAAATAAAAGATTCAACTCAACCGTGAAATTTGGCAACATAAATATACTAGTTTAGGGAAGGCCAAATCAGTGCCAGAATAAAAGGTGATTCACAAAATTTCACCTCGGATTTTTTCTATGCTTCTGATCTTCAACACAATTTATTAAATATGGGGCAACTATTAGAGAAAGGTTACAACATAGAAGTTTGATTGACATTGTAGGTTTGTTACTAAGGTAAAGATGACTCCAAATCATCCATTCTGAATGTAAATCCATCATGAAAAACTTTATTGTATGAGTTATGTGATAATGTATGAAAATTGGTTATGCCCATGTGGTTTTGACATTATCATTTTTCTCAGTTGAATTATTTGTCATGGAAAGAGATTATTTCTAGTATGCATGTTTAACATAATATAAATATTGTTTATAATTACATGAATTAAATAAATCAGATTATGATCATAAATAGATAAGAATCAACTTGTGATGTGACCCTTTTGATAAAGGCTCTTGCACGATCTATCTTTGTTGGTGTTTGGCCAAACTCACGGTTGGATTGAGATTTTGTTTATGAGTAAGCAACTGAATGACAAAAGTAGGATAAAAGAATATGGAATAAGTTACTAGTCTGATTAAGACATTAATTTTTAGTACATTTGTGTGGAAGAATTATTGCTAAATGTATTAGTGTATTTGAATCATTTTTGTGTATTGATAGTGAGTAGTAAAATTCAATCTCAACACATTTATTCCAAATAGTTTAGTCAAACTAATTAGTAATTACTTAGTTAAACAAAACAACTAAAACTCTTTTTAAAAATCAACTTAGAATACCAATTTTTAGTTGGATTAGGCAACTCTCACTCCTTATATTTGTTTGGGACATTGTGGTAATTTCTATATCAATCTTCCAATAAGCAGTGTTCTATATAGAAAATAACATTAGCCTTTTGCCTTTACGCTTCAATCATTAGAAGAGATTATTATCCTATATTTCTAAGCTTGCATTTACATCCACTCATTGAGTGATAAAGAAAGATAAGCATTTGAGTGTATTTGTTATAAAACCAATTTTTAAACAAATCTATGAAGTACCTGAAGAGGCCGAAGCTAAAAATACTTGTTTAACTAGTCTGGAGAGCCTTGGTAAAAAATAATACTTTGATAGAGCCCGGATCGGGTAAGTACCAAAGAATACTTAATAAATCTAAATAGATTTGGTTATCACCAAAACTTAAACAACAATCCTAGAGAGACTCGGTTAAAGGGAATACCCGCATGTGTCTGGAGATGTCTTGTTTAGTTGTTTGAGCTGGAAGAGACTAGATTAAAAATGATACTCATGATTAGGAGTACGAAGAGGATAAGTTGAAAACAATCCTTTTTTGTTGAAACAGCAAAAGAGGAAAATAATACTTCTTTAAACTTATTAAAATATGTACTTGTTCTGTTATGTGAAATCCTAGTATTGCCAAAGACTACATGTAACCCAATTTTGTGTGAAACCATAAAAAACTCCACGTGTAATAATTTATCTTTTACTAAACTATTTATATGTCTAGACATGTGAATATGGACATATAAACAATCTAGACATGTTTAATCTGCTTCTTATATGTACCTTTTATATTTCAACATTTTCTACCGCCTAAGAAGAGTACCTCTATGCAACAAGTTGTTCAACTATGATTATGGAAAATTCGTGAAGTGCTGCACCATAACTAAAGTACTCCCACATGAATATTTCGTGACAAAAAGTATACTATAGCATTGTCCAAAAATCCAGTTTCTAATGGGTGCTCCATGCACATAAATTTTCATTTCACAATATTTGAGACTTAGTGGCTGAAAAAGAAGTTGTGACCAAGTACTATCATAGTGAAGAGTAAGTTGTTGATATTTTTACAACGTCTTAAAAATGGAGTTATTTTACGAGTTGAAGAAAATGCTTGGAATGATACAGATTGGTTTAAGAGAGGTAATGTAAAAGATTAAACCAAGATACTTTCTACCACATATATAGGACCAGAATAGTACCTTCCACTTATCTAGGATATCTACCAATTTTGTAGGAGGTGTGGATTAAGGTCCAATTTTTTTAGTTTTAGTTGATAAATTTACTTGATTAGGAATCAAATAATTTTAGTTGTTGTTGTTGGAGAATATCTCCATCCGAAATCCATAGATTAAATGCGGAAGTCCTTATGACCATGGCCTTGTTCCCATAACCTAATGTTTATGCCCATACATAAACCCAAATGGAATAACCATGGTCCAGACCGAAGAAACCCCAAATGAATTCATGGTGAAGATGAAGAACATACCTTGTTGAGCCATTTCCGTAATCTCGAAGGTATGAGGGTACGATGATCTTCCAGATGATAGAGCGCCGAATGGTTTTCTTTAGTTTCTCTCTAGAGGGGAATGAGAGAAAATGTCTTAGCTTCTTAGTGTTTGCCTTATGGTGTGAGTTGTTCAAGTGAGGAGCCTTATGGTTGCCTTATGCCTTATATACCTTGTGGATAGTGTTATCCTATTATGGATAACACTATTCTCATCCTACCTTATTCTCCTCCACCTTTACACTTGAAAATCTGTTGCTCTACAAATGGGGACCATAACCCATAAAAGTAACCCCGTAGTGGTTACTACTTTAGTTGCAATAATTCTGATTCAGTCCCTTCATCAAATCAGAAATTGCCCGAAGCTATCTACACTTATAATTATTTCATGACACATATACCCTTAGCCACCAAATTAATTATTGAAGATCATTTAATATTTTGGCTAATTACATAATGGTCATAACACAATTATAGAATTATATTTGTGACCCATAAATTGTCAGAAATTCCAACAATCTCCCACAGGTCACACATATGATTCTCCGTACGTGTTATCCTTATTGCGCGCTTAATTGCCATTATGACTGAGGCATATCCAAATTATCCCGTCCATTAGTCCTGTCTCCATATCGAACCACAGTGAACTTCGCCATATTAATCATGACTAATTCAACAATGATCACCAACATTGACACAACTAAATGACATAGATACATCATGAAATGTCTAGCATGAAAATTACATGAATATGATCTGCACATGTCAATTTTCAACTAGTCCTACTTAACTTTAGTGAGATCCTTAGTAATAACATAAAACCTTATTGTACAAAGTATAATGACTGAATACCAAACTGGATGATTAATCAACCGAAGTTTGAATACAATGTATCCATACATAATACTGAAATTACATAGAATATAATAAAAGTGTGCATTTTCTAACTCCCACTAAACCAAAAAATCCTCACATTGTAGAACACCCATGTGAGCAGTATGCTCATGAAAGACCTTGG
>NW_017727830.1:108548-125053 GCF_001865875.1 Lupinus angustifolius | reverse complement strand
TCAAAGAACGTGGATGTACCTGTCTCAAATATGGATTTCATACTTGGATCATAAAATTTTGTAGCCCCTTGATTTTTCAGAGTAACCAATAAAGTAACTGCTCACTGTACGGGAGTCCAATTTCTTTTCATGAGGCCTATAAGGCCTTGCCTCAGCTGGACATCCCCACACATGAAAATGCTTTAGACTATGCTTTCACCCAGTCCAATGCTCATAAGGTGTTTTAGCAGTTGCCTTAGTTGACACCCTATTAAGAATATAAGTTGTTGTCTTAAGTGCCTCACCCCAGAGTAACTCTAGTAAGGTAGAGTGACAAATCATACTCCTTACTATTTCCTTAAGAAACTTGACATGATGAGAGAGAATATATAGGCTAGCAGTTGAATAACATGATGAGAGAGACTTGACATCACATAAAACATTAAATTCATGAACTCTCTTGAAGGTCCAATTCCTTCTCTTACGGTGGGTAAAAGTGTGTATATTGAAAGAGAAGAGGAACTCTTGGAGTATCTTCGCTTCTCACGGAAGGTTGAAAAGACAATATGTTTTGAAAATTCCTCTTTTTGGACATTTACAAATAGAGATTTATAGAGTATGAAAAATGATATATTTTCGTACTACGTCATCCTACTGATCGTCTTATTCATAAGAAAGTAATATATGTCACAATGAAATACTTTATTTATTAATGATTGGTTTATAAATGAATATGTCATTTCCTTGTGAGTAAGAGAATTACTTGGATGATTTAGTAGAAAAATACGACATTACATATAGAATATAATAAAAAATGAATAAACTTATGTATAGTACCTTAGAAATTGATGGTACAGTACCCAACTATATTAGGAAAATTGTAAAAAAAATTCTATCTCAACATTAATTCAATTAACATTGTTAAGTAACATCTAATCTCCCTTCCATGTTGCTTCACATTCTTCTTTCTTTATTATGTTGTTATATCTAGCGTAACAAAATTTCACACGAACATGTTCCCCTTTCTTTGTATGAAACTTTTCAATTTTCACTCTTTCTGAGTTGTATAGGATGTGTTTAATGTGAACTTTATCCTTAAATTATAGGGTTTGATTTCCATAAAAGATCCAATTTCTATTTCTGGGTTGTGAGAATCTTGCAGATTTTCACTAGATAAATAGCTAAGCTTAAACACTCAAGATTTGTAGAATAGGCTCTTTTGTTGCTTTTTTATTTCTGAACTTTTCAAAGAAAAACTTTTCTTAGGCATTTCCAGTTTGTGTTGTTCAGTTGTGATAACAATACATGAAAATGTACTCTTTAAGTCTTAATAAAAACAATGCACAAAAAATATTCCAAAAGAGTGTAATAATATAAATTTTGAAACAAAAATTGTCAACTTAAATCACAGCAAGCAAGACACACTATATGTGTAGAAAATATGATAATAGTGTGAATTGAATAAAGAAAGAGAAATGTGAAGCAACGAGGAAGGGAGATTAAGAGGTATAAGGGTTAGATGTGACTTAACAATATTAATTGAATTAATGATGAGTTGGAATTTTTTTACAGGTCCTAATATGATTAGGTATCAGTACCACCAGTACATAAGATACTTACCTAAGTTTAGTCCAATAAAAAAAACCGAAGAATATGGAAGATAATGAGACAACATATTTATCACAAGTTGAAAGGAATAAGAGGAAGTTTTCTTAATGTTGGATACAAAAGCTACCAGCCCAAGCAACAAATCCAACCCAGAAAACAGAAAAGATGAAGAAATAAGATTGGCGTGAAAAACAGTTTATTTAGTTAAAACAGATTTATCTGTTATACTTTTCATTTTTCACCTTTCTATATAATCATGTATTCTTTTTTATTTGAGATATAGAAAATCATCTTGTATATTCCAAATTCATAAGGTTCAACTATCAATTCACATACGAAATTCATCTCTCCATATTCAAGATCTCTTCTCTTCTTTGCTATTCTTTACTTTATTCACATTCATCATGGAATCCACCATGTTTTACATGATATCAAAACACCTTCATTGAAGGTGTCTCTGCCATGCTTCCATCTCGTTTGTTTTTTCCTCTATCACAAACATCTGCAATCCCTCTTCTTCACCTCATTCTAATCAAAACAACAAGAAATGGTGAATCAGATTGTAACTCAAGGCACAATGGTTGATCCTGGAAGCCCCTACTTCATTCACCCGAATGAAAATCCAGGTTCAAAGATAGTGACTACGATATTGAATGGCGCCAATTATCACACATGGGCAAGAGTAATAGAAATGACCCTCACATCCAATAACAAAATTGAGTTTATAGAAGGACCCCTTCCTAAACCAGCAAGTAATGTCCCTTTATAACCATACTGGAAAAGATGTAACAATTTAGTGGTATCTTGGTTGAATCAATCTGTTGATTCATCAATCATCTAGAGCATTCTTTGGATGAAAATTGACCAAGAAATTTGGGATGATTTAAGAGAGAGATACTACCAAGGATATGTCTTTAGGATCTCTGAATTGATGGGAGAAATTTACTCCATCAAGCAGGGTAATCTCACTATTAGTGCCTATTTTACCCAATTTAAAGGATTATGGGAGCAACTTAACACTTTCAAACCAATTCCCCCTGCTTATGTGAAGTAACATGCAAATGCACTCTCATTTCCATCATAAAAAGGTATAGAGAAAATGACTGTCATTTGTTTCTTGATGGGGTTGAATGATCAACTTTTCGTAGTCAAGACTCAAATCATGTTCATTGACCCTCTACCCACCATCAATAGAGTCTTTTCTTTGCTAATTTAGCAAGAAAGACAGGACAACCTCCTCTTAGATGATGGTAAGTTTCTTGCAAATCTTTCTAGTGACAGTTTTGATAGTAGAATGAGAGGGAGAGGAAGAGGATTTTGAGGTTAAATAAGTGGGAGACACAAAACCCAATTTAAACCCCAAACTAGTGTTAGAGGGGGTAGAGGCACCAAAGTTTGCACCTACTATCATAAGCAAGGTCACACAATAGATGTGTGTTATAGAAAATATGGTGTTCCCTAATTACTTCTCTAATTAAGGCAACATAAACAACTGCATGACCCAAGATCTAGTGGAGGATGAACAAATTACCAATAAGGATGTTGACTCATCATTAAAGGAACCAAGTGAAGGGGCTCTCTTAGGACACACTCATGAACAACACAAAAGCCTTGTCTCTCTGTAGGAACGTTCCAACAATCCTCAACATCATAATGCTAACCAAATTGTGGTTGCACCACTTCAACAGGACACAAGAACCTTAGGTACCACTAACAACCAATTAACCACTTGGAAATATGATTATTGAGTTCTTGATATCAGAGCCATAAATCACGTGTGCTACTTCTTATCAGGATTCCAATCTTTTAAATAAATCAAACCTATTTCAATCAGATTGCCCAATGGAGAGAATTTAATTTCTCATTACTCTGGTACAATAGTGCTCTCAACTCATCTTTACTTAAATGATGTCCTATATCTACCCTTATTCAACTTCATTTTGATTTCTGTCTTAAAATTCAGTGATTCTCTGCCATGTAAATTGATTTTTTCCAATACACATTGTCATATATAGGACCTCCAATCCTTGAGGATAACTGGTGTAGCTAGCATAACGGAGGGACTGTATAGAACAATGCAATAGACTTAGGACATTCCTAGCTTACATACTACTAATATGTTCTCTAGTTATAGTGACAACAATCTATGGCATTGTAGATTAGGTCATTTGTCACATTCTAAAATACTTGTTATGCAATCTATCTTTCCTTTTATCCAATGTAATAAGACTATAGATCCTTGTGAAACTTGCCATTTGGCCAAACAAAAGAGGTTACCATATCCTGATAGTGTTTCTAAATTTGCTAAGACATTTGATTTTGTTCATATGGACATATGAGGTCCTTTTTATATGCCTTCTACACATGGCCATAGATACTTTCTTACTATTGTAGATGACCACACAAGATACATCTGGCTTCTCTTTATGAGAACCATAACTGAAGTGAATCAACACATAAAGACCTTTGTGTCTTATGTGAACACTCAGTTTGATTCTAAACTCAAATCCATTAGAAGTGACAATGTAAAGGAGTTTTTTCTCACTAACTTCTATGCCCAACAAGGGATACACCACCAAACCTCTTGTGTGGAATCCCCTCAAAAAAATGGAATTGCTGAAAGAAAACATTAGCACACATTAGCTGTTGTGAGATCCCTTATTTTCCAATTCAAGCTACCTATATGCTTCTGCAACTATGTCATATCTCATTCAATCCATCTCATCAATAGACATCCCACTAGTTACCTTTCTAATAAGTCTCCTTTTGAGGCTCTGCATAAGACTCTCCCTGATCTAACCCATTTAAAAAGTTTTGGCAACATTTGCTATGTTTCTATACTAACTACTAAAAGACAAAAACTTGACCCTAGGTTAAGAAGATGTGTTTTCTTGGGCTATAGGCAAGGAACCAAAGGTTATCTTGTCCTAGATTATCTTAACAGTCAAATTTTATTTTCAAGAAATGTGGTTTTCTTTGAACACATTTATCCTTTCCACAACAGTCAAGAAGAACCACCTACATACCTTCCAAATCAGTCTGTTCTACCCACTGATCACTTTGATTCCATGTTCTCTTACACTACTGATCTGATTGACAACCACCAACTCTTGGTTCCTAACAATCCTAGTGGGACATATCACAATATTACCACTACTCCTTCTAGCTCCACTAGGGATGATTCTAATCCTCCCATTAGTAACTCCACTATGATATCTTAGTCACCCTCATTTCTTCTAGACTCTCATTGCACTTTAGCAACAAATTCCCTACCAACATCAAATACCCCTTAGAACAATTCATCAACTATGATTCTTTATCTCAAACTCATAGAGATATTACTCTCTGGCCATTTCATCCACCCCTACACCTAGCACTTATCAGGAAGCCATACTGCAAGAATCTTGGCAAATGGTTATTAACTCTGAACTTTCTGCCCTTCAAAACAACAACACTTGGACCATTACCAAATTACCTAACAACAAAATAGACATTGGCTGAAAATGGATTTTTAAGCTTAAACACAAACCAAATGGATCCATAGAAAGATTTAAAGCAAGACTAGTTGCAAAGAGGTTCAGACAAACAGAAGGAGTGGGTTACCTTGATACTTTTAGCCCTGTGGTTAAAATTACAACCATTAGAGTCCTTTTATCCTTAGCTTCCATTCATAACTGGTTTCTGCACCAATTTGATGTGAACAAAGCCTTCTTTCATGATGACCTTAATGAGGATGTCTACATGAAAACTCCTCATGGTCTCCATGTTAATGATCCTTCCCTAGCTTGCAAACTCCACAAATCCATTTGTGGGCTTAAGCAAGCTACTAGACAGTGGCATGAGAAACTTACCAAGGTCCTTATCACTCATGGCTTCCATAAGTCTCACTCAAATCATTATTTACTTATTAAATCTATTACACCTAGCTTTACTGCAATGTTGATATATGTTGATGATTTAGTTTTAATTGGTAATGATCTATCTGAAATTCAATCAACTCAGGAACTTCTTAATACAGAATTTAGTATCAAGGACCTAGGAAATCTAAAATTCTTTCTAGGTCTTGAAATGGCAAGATAGATCCTCTAAAGGAATTGCTTTATATCAATTAAAATATGTGTTAGTTCTTCTATCTGAAACAGGAATGCTGGCTGCAAAACTATGCTCAACACCAATGGATTACAACACAATACTTCATTCTACTTCTGGATCTCCATTGCCTGACCATGCTCCATATAGAAGACTACTTGACAAACTACTATATTTAAAAAATTCCAAACCTGACATCAGTTATGTAGTTAGTCATCTCACCCAATTCAATTCATGTCCTATTGACTAACACCTTCAGGCAGCAATCAGGGTCCTCAAATATCTCACATCCTCACCTGCTCTTGGCCTCTTGTTTCCTACTCAAAACGCAACAACCTTAAAGGTTTTTCAAACTCAGATTGGGCAGCCTGCTTATACACCAGAAAATCTATCACTTGATGGTGTTTCTTCCTTGGCTCTTTTTAGATTTCTTGGAAGAGTAAAAGGCAAACCACCGTCTCTAAATCATCAGTTGTAGCTGAATATAGAGCACTAGGTATGGCTTCATGTGAAGCACAATGGCTGCTCTACCTTTTCTAGGATCTTAACATTCCTCACACTGCTCCAATTAGCCTCTATTGTGATAGCAACCCAGCTCTTCACATTGTAGCCAATCCTGTCTACCATGAACACACCAAACACCTCGGGATTGATTGTGACATAGTGAGGGAAAGAGTCCAAAATGACACTCTCCATCTCCTACCTATCTCTTTTTCCTCTCAACTAGCGGACATGCTTACAAAACCTCTATCTCCAAGTACATTTCACTCCAACATTTCCAAGCTTGGCTTCCTCAACTTTCACTTGCAAGCTTGTGGGGGCTGTTGGATACAAAAGCTATCGGCCCACACAACAAACCCAACCCAGAAAATAGAAAAGATGAAGAAATGAAGATTGGCTGGAAAAACAGTTTATTTAGTTAAAAAAATTTTATCTGTTATACTTTTCCTTTTTCAGCTTTCTATATAATCATGTATTCTTTGTTATTTGAGATATAGAAAATCATCTTATATAATCTAGATTCATAAGATTCAACTATCAATTCACATATGAGATTTATCTTTCTATATTCAAGATCTCTTATCTTCTTTGTTTTTCTTTATTCACTTTCATCATTCATCATGAAGTCCACCATCCACCATGTTTTACACTTAACCTTGCGGTCAAAGTGTGTGTCAGCACTTTATGACTTTTTATGGCAATACACTATATAATTTCTTTTTATTAAATTGTTTTCATTATTTAAAAGAACCAAAATCCCTACTCGCATAAGTTTTTCTATCTAAAAAAAAAAAACTAAAGAGTAAAAGGAGATAATATTAATTCTCATACATCTATAGAATGTTCCTTTCAATTTTTATTATTTTTTGTTGTTGTTTTTAATGTTTGTAAATAACATCGGGCAAAAGTTGGATGTTCACAACAATCTATCTGAAAACATAATATTTCCTGAAATTGTGGTAGATACTTGACCCCCTTTAAAAAAGTAATAACAGTATGCTGAATATGTTTGAAAGTATGGAAACTAGATAAGGTATAACATACATGATCAGTAGCCTTGTGCCTAAAATCCAATGACAAGGCTTGACGGAACAAGATAATATTCAAATATTACCTTTGGCTTGAGATCACGTGATATGCTTAAGAGTGGAACTATGAGAATCAGTGTTTAATTGGCTGACAACAGGACTTTGTTGCAAAGATGGTTGCTGGAGAATAGAGAGTAATGTTCTATGCTGCTCAGGAGTAAATTGTAGTGTTGAAACATTCTCATTGATAAACTCAGCTTTTATTTTATTGCCAATGTTCATATCCTCTTCTTGATTCCTAGTAGTAAATTGATTCACATTTCTTTGACAACTAGGATGAAATCCATGTTTCTTATAGCAATGATCTATAGTATGACCTGATTTGTGACAAAAGGTACAAATCTTTGAACTCCTACTTCCAGGATATCTCCCTAAAACACCAGTCCCCCTTCCTTGTCTAGAAAAGGACCTTCCAACTTGACCTTGATGACATATGAGTCTACCTCTACTAGATGAATAAGAACTATGACTATTGCTTAATTCAGAATTTCTCACACCATCAACAACACTAACCAAAATCTTTGGTTCAATTGTATGTATATTCAAGTGTCTCTCCTGCTAGACTAACAAGGAGAATACTTTGTTCACTGTTGGTAAAATATCCATCAACATTAATTGTGACGTAACATGCTCATATTGATCATTAATCCTTTGAGAAAGCATAGAACATAGTCATGTTCTCTATATGACTTAACTAATGAAATTAAGCCACAATCACATCTAGTAGTACAAGAACAAGAGGGGATTGTCCTGAAATTATCCAGCTCTTTCCACATCCCCTTTATATGAGTGAAGTATGAGCTCATAGAGAGATTACCTTGCTTATAAGTGTGAATCTCACCAAGCAACTCTGAAATTCGAAAAATATTCCTTGATAATATCTTTCACGAATATCTTGCCAAATCTCGTGTGTTGTTTCCATCCATAACACACTTTGTGCAATAGATGAATCTATTGATTGAACTAACCAAGAAAAAACCAATGTGTTGCTTCTATCCCATGTTATGAACGTTTGATCATCAGTCAGAGGCTTAGGGAGAGATCCATCAACAAAATGCAATTTGTTTATCGATTTCAGTGACATAGCATAACATGAGATTAAGTGTGATAGTTATCATCATTCAAGAGTGTGGAAATGGGAATCGCTTCAGGATTCTCATTTGGATGCATAAAGAAAGGAGAAGAATGATCTTTAATTGGATTTAACACATTTTATATGCCATTCTCAACACGATTTTTCATATCGCAAATCTAGGTCACAAGATGAATGAAGAAAAGATGAGTGAAGCTTTGAGGAAGAAAATTAGGTGCAGCAGAAGTGTGGTAGAGCCTCTTCAATGAAGAAGCTCTGATACCATGTCAAAACCTTGCTTTTTCGCTAAGTTTAAAAATGGTAGAGAAGAGAAATGCACAATTGAGTAATGGAGCTCAAGTGTGATGGTGAAGAGAAAGTCAGGAAGAAGGGAAAGGATTTGAGTAGTGTATGTCTTAATGCAGAAAATGATTTCTTTCATTAGAAATCAATTACACAATGACTTGCTTTATATAGAAAGGTGCTTAAGTAACTACCTAACAGAATAACTAATTCTTGCTATACGTAGAAGATTCTGAAATCAGACATATCAGAGGCTAAATACACAGTGTACCAATAATCAATGATGAAAGTAATACATATGCAGAAAATAAGATCACATAACACACAGATGTAGCTCATTTCTTCTAGCTATGTGTTAGTGTGTGGAGATTTAGTAGCCAACAAAGTCAGCTATTTACGACCAACTATGTCAGACTTGTAAAACTATTTTTGGCCTTGTTAACAAGTTTTTCACCATAAGTTTTTTTCATTGATTTTTGTTATCTTTGGCTAATTAAAAATGCTTGGTTTCTTATCAACAGAGCAAATTGTCAACATTTTTACAGATTCCATGAGCTAACTTAATTTAAAGAGGGACAAAGAGATAAAGACAATGCATTCACAGTGGGAAACAAAGTTGTATAAGAGCTTATGAGTTCAAAGGAACAATCATTCTATTATGTTATGTATTGACAAACAAAGCAGAAGCTATAGGCAACTTAGCTACCAAGCTTCACGGAGATGGAAACAAAATTTAGCCACCAAGTTTCAAATGTTCATTAGCTTTTTAACTCATAGGATCGATAGATCTTCGGAGTTTTTAAGAGCTTGCGAGTCACGTCTCATTGTGATTTTATGGCAAAAACACTAAATTATAAAATCCTTATCTTTTAAACCCAAATAGAAGGGGAAAACTATGCCTAAAATCATTTGACCCGCCCAAAATTCTTCTAACACATAAATTGTAAAATAACAAACAAACCATAACCACAAGAGAAGTAGAAGTTACAACCATGATCAGAAGCTCCCGAAGACTTTATTTTCAAGACTTTCCCTTATTATCATCTTCAACATATTTGTTTTCCTTATTCTCTCTAAACTCATGTTCTTTCTCTCTTTTATGTTGCAATGTGTAATAAGAGAAAAAATGGTGCTCACTGTATTGCCTTTGTTATGTTCTCTCTCTTCTTTTTAATTGTTTTTGTTGTGTTATACTTTTGTTAAATTTTGCTTTGTGCGTGTCACTATCATTACTTAGATTGGCTTTTGTTTCACTTTCCACATACATACTATTATAATATACTTGTAGGATACATAAAACATGAAGTTTCCACCTAAAACATTGTGTTGCTACATAATATTTCCACATACATATAATATAATATGTATGTAATATAATATTAGACTATGATATTCGTTGATGTTTTTTGCTAGCAAACACTTTAGTTGATTATGTTGACAGGTTAGTTTTGCAATTATGTGAGACTTAATACTTTTGTATGCATATATTTTGATATTGAAAGTTTAAGTTTTATCAAGTACTACTTGTTAATTTGTTTTATTTATAGTAATGGAGAAAATTGAAGATTTTATTATTCTGTGTATATGTATGTCTAAAAAAAATCAATATTTGGTAGGATCTTATGATTAGGATCACACATTTAATATTTTCATCTACCCCTTCTCGATCTTGTCAGCTATACTCTCAAATCTCTACATCATTTTCCTTGTTTATTTTGCTTGAGTGATAGTCACAGAGAAGTTCATTCTTCATATGGTATTAGAACACCTTCATTAAAGGTATTCAACGCTTTCACATTCTTTCTTCTTCTTCTATATATTTCTTGATTTCATTCATTCTCTTCTTCTCCTTCCTTCTTGCTTAGAATATGTGTGTTATAAAAATCAATGGCTAATCAAATCAGCAATAACAATCTCCTTCTTTATCCTCCAAGTCCATAATTCTTGGATCAAAATGACAATCCAATTGCAATGCTTGTCACTTATTCTCTAAATGGTTAAAGCTATCATCTGTGAGACAATGTAATGAGTATAACTCTGAAATCAAAGAACAAAGTCCAGTGTTTTTCAGGTTCTTGTGCGATAAAATGCACTTGTACACTTATACCTTTTGTGAAAAAGTACAAAAAACATGATTATGTTATTTGTTTTCTAGGAGGATTGAATGAGTAATACTCTATGGTGAGATCACATGTCATGTTAATGGCTCCTCTACCCACTGTTAACATATCAAAGTGTTATCTATGTTAATCTAACAAGAAAGGCAAATACAAATGCATTCTCATGGGCCTAGATTACTTGCCAATGTTTCTAACGATGGTTATAATAGCATAAATGATAATAGAGTTAGAGGAAGAGGAAGAGGATATTGTGAGCAATCGTTAGGTAAGTTTCAATCTTCTAGAAGATTGTAGAGTGTGGGATGGAATTCAGGAGGAAGGGGACCCAAAATTTGCACATTGTCATAAAACATGACAAAGAATTGATGCATGCAATAGGAAGTATGAGTTTCCCCTAATTACTACACAAATTCAAGCACCATAAATAGCTATATGATACATGATACTGATGACAAAGGATATGGCAATGATAAAGTCTTGGGTTATGCAACGTAAGAAAAAAAGTGAAGGATCAATTTTGAGCTTCACACTAGAGCATCATAAAGCTCTAACGTCTCTCTTGGAACAATCCATGAACCAAGAAGTCCATAGTTCTAATAAAATCATAATTGTACCTAAGCATCTTGCTGGTCAAGACTCCACCTGGTCAAATTGTCATTGCACCTTAGTTTATATAGACATTCGCTCCTTCAATTCCTTCAACTCTTGGTCACAAATACATTTGTACAACGGTTAATAACAAGTATAGATTCACTTAAAATTTCTTTATTAAATCAAAATTGGAAATTGGTTATCATATCAAATCCTTTGTTTCTTGCATTACCACTCAATTTGGCTCAAAACTGAAATGCATACGGAGTGATAATCGGAGAGAATTCTTTCTTAATGATTTCTGTGATGCACATGGAATTGAGTATCAAACTTTGTGTGTTGAAGAATCATGCATAAACATTGAGTATACATGATTTTTGTGTACATAAAAGTATTATATTTTTCAAAATCATGTATTGCATGTGCATACATTATATAGAGTGTTTACCATGCATCAAAGTGACATAAATTCAAATATATTAATCGATTATAATGATTAATAATCGATTAAGTCATGTGAGAATTCGTGAATCAATTAAGGATACATGTAATCGATTAAAGGGAGTTATAGTGACTAACTACTTAGGATTTTTGGCTCGTTAATCAATTAAAGAGGTTGTTAATCAATTAAGCCATAACAGAAAAACTATATTTTCATAACGCGTTAATCGATTAAGTGGTAAGATAATCGATTAATGACAGTAAAAATAGTTTTATATAAAGGCTGTATTTTCAACTCATGTGCATATTATTTAAAGAGGAAAAAGAAGATCAAGAATCTAAGTTTATAAATTTCATATCATCTTGCTTATTTTTTGAGTGAAAGCATAGAGTGAATTCTTGCATAGTTTTCTTGAAATCATTGAGAGAAAAGAGAAGAAAATCTTTTCAAAAGAGTGCATTACTTTCATACATCTTGATAAACCATTGCATCTCATCACATCTAGTTTAGGCTTCTTATTAGGATTCAGCAGAGGCCGAGTTCTAGAGTTACAATTAGCACATTAAGTGTGCATCATAACTCGACAAATATTAAAAATCAAGGAGTTATTCTCTTGGTGTGTTAGTATCATCGGAAAAAGAGAAGTTGTGTCTTCATGAGGACCAGAAGTCTTGGATAGAGCGATAAATCGGCTAGGGCCAGAATCGCGAAAGGTGTGGGTATCTGAGTAGGCGAGTGGTGTGGTCAAACCTAGAGAGGGCTCAACAGATCCGAGATGAGAGTTCTTGTTTCTTGTATTGGAAGTGTGATAGTACGAACAACTATTTTCTATAGTGAAGAAAATCTCCCGAGATCAGAAGGGGAAGCCTGCATGTAGTTTGCAGGTGGACCCGTAAACAAACCAAGATAAAAATCCCTGAGCATTCTTCTTTTCCCTATCTCTTTTACTTTTCAGTTTTTAATTATTCCTTAAGTTTTTTATTTCTATGATTTGTGCTTACTATTCATAATCTGTGATAAAATCAAGAATCAAATTAGGGTCATAAAGATTGATAATCACTTTGATTGCATTACAAGAAATTAGATTTTCTAAAATAACAAGATTCAGTATAATCCATTAAGATTATTCATAATCGCTTAAACAATGCTTAGAATAATCGATTAACAAGACTTATAGTAGATTAACAGTAGTGAGTTTCTGTTTTGCACATTTATCGGGAAGTGAAACTAGTTATCTGCGACTTCTATTCACCTCCTCTAGGTGTGTTTTATCATGCTTGTACTTGACAAGTGGTATAAGAGGTACTACAAAAGTACTAGCTTGACCGCAATATTTATTGATCCTAGGGATATTCACTATGGGTTCCACTAACCATTTCGACAGGGATGGCGCATCCATCAACCATCCTCCGATATTTTCTGGCGAGGGGTACACTTAATGGAAAGTGTGTATGAGAATATTTATCGAGGCAATTGACACGAATATTTGGGAATCCATTGTCAATGGTCCCTTTACTCCACTAAATTTGGTGAATGGTGAGCCTAAAGAAAATCCTAAAGGGTTATGGACCGATGATGAAAAACAAAAAGTCCAGCACAACGTTTAGGCTTAGAACATCATTATTTCTGATTTATCATATGACGAGTTCTTTAGGACCTCACAGTGCCTTAGCGAGAAAGAAATGTAGATACTTTACAAGTTACTCACGATGGCACAAGCGATGTTAAGCACATAAGACTAAATGCACTAACGCACGAATATGAGTTGTTTAGAATGATTCGAAATAAATCTATTACTCATATCATTAATTATTTAGTTGCTTTGGATAAAATTTTTGCTAAATGTGAACTAACAAATAGTGTTTTAAGATGTGTTGACAGGAAATATCATCCTAAAGTCACGACAATCATGGAATCAAAGGATCTTGGTTTGATGCCTCTAGCAACACTTTTCGGCAAACTCCAGGAGCATGAAATGGAGTTGGGCCAGTTTACCATGCATGAGTAAACATATAGATAAAATAAGGGAATCTCTCTTAAAGCTACAACGTCACAAGAACAAGAAGAAAGAGATGACAAAGATTCCGATTCCGATCTTAAAGATGAAACCTTGACACTCCTTGTATGCAAATTTGGTAAATTTCTCAAAAAGAAATGATGCTTCAAACTGTTTTAGAAGAAAGAGGTGAAAGACTCAACTAGAAAGGGCAAGACTCCTAAGACCGCCTAACTTTCCATGAGTGTGGCAAACCGGGACACATGCGTTATTAATGCCCGAGCTATCTCAAGAATTCAAGTTCAAGAAAATATATATAGTATGGGACGTTTCCGAGGACAAGCCAACATTAAGCATATTCGAAGAGGAGGAGAATGCAAAGCTGTGTCTCATGGTAAATACTCAGGAATCTTATAACTCAAGTGATCAAGACGACACTAATGAAGTACATATTCTGATACTTCTTCATGTTCTGAAGAGTCTCCTATGTATGATGAATTTTGTAATACTTTTACCAAATTGAATAAGGAAGTAACGAAATTGGCTAAAATCAACGTATATAGGAAAATAATCATCTTATTGCATGAAAAGAATATTATTAAAATGCAAAAAGAACTAAATGAACTAAAACTTGAAAATGAGACTCTAGACCTTATCTACTCATGTGCCTCATGTACTTGCTCTACTACATTAATTGAGATGTCTATATGTGAATAATGCGATACTTTAAGTGCTGAAAATTCTATTTTGAAAGAGAAATTAGCTAAGTTCACATATAGTAGTCAAAACGTAAACAATTTACTTGCGGCTTCTAGAAATGTTGGTAATCATTCAAGTCTAGGTTAAAAACCTTCAAATAAAAGAAAACCATATAGAAAACAAGTAGCTCATATGCACAATATGTATAACCATAACATGCATACTTGCTTTTACTGCGGTACATATGGTCATACATCGATATCTTGCTATGTTAGAAATATGGTGTGTCGTGTGGTAGATATGTATAAGTGTAATAGGGACAAGATCCCTTGGTTACTAACAAGAAGAGATCCAATATAAATTGGGTACCTAAACGAGCCAAGTAATTTGTTTTGTAGGTATGCCTTCGAATACAAGGACAACATTGATATTTGAACAGTGGATGTTCGAGGCATATGACGGGTGATCGATCAGATTTTCTTCATCTGCCACTCAAGGATAAAGGCTATGTCACATACAGAGACAATAATCGAGGAATGATACTCAATGTCGGAAGGATCTACAATGCTTCACATGACATTATTGAGAATGTGTTATATGTGGAAGGGCTAGAGCATAACCTTCCGAGTATCAATCAAACATGCGATAAAGGTAATAAGGTATCATTCTACTCTAATTGTTGTATCATATGTGATGGCTTAGACGATAAGGTTAAATTCATAGGTCAACGAATAAAAATATCTATACAATTAATTTGGAAGATATCACCACTCTATTTTGTAAATGTTTTATTTCAAAAGATAGCGACATTTGCCCTTTGGCACAGGCGAGTAGCACATGTTCATCTAAAGCATCAAGAAAAACTATCATCGCATGATTTAGTTGTTGGACTACCAAAACTAAATTTTAAAACAAAAGACACTTGCGACACTTGCCAAAAGTGTAAGCAAGTGAAGAGCTCAATTATCGTCTAAAAATGTGATATCCACAACAAGAGCATTAGAACTACTCCATATGGACTTGCTTGGACTGTCACAAATTATGAGTTTTGGTGGTGACTACTACGCATTGGTAATAGTTGACGATTTTTCTAGATACGTGTGGACGTTGTTTCTTGTTGTGAAAAGCGACATTTTAAATCTTTTAAAAATCTAGCCAAACAACTCCAAATCCAATTCGATCCTAAGATAGTGTATATTCGAAGTGACCACGATTGGGAATTCGAAAACCACCTGTTTGACAAATTTTGTGAGAAGTATGGTATCCTACACCAATATTCGGCTCCTCGAACCCCTAAAAAATGGATTTGTTGAGAGGAAGCATCAAGTTATAGAGGATTTGGCTAGGACTATGATAAACGAGAGCAAGGTCCCTAAGTATTTTTGGGCCGATGCAGTAGACTATGTGATTAACTGAGTAGTTCTTAGGCCTACACTTTTGAAAACACCTTATGAACTATTAAAAGGCCGATAACCTAATATCGCACATCTTCACGCTTTTGGATGTAAATGTTTTATATTGAATAATGGCAAAAGTGTAACACCGCGAATTTTAAGATTTTGAATTATAAGATTTTATTAATATTGTTATTAATTATATTTTCGAAAATGAATTTATGGGAAATTTCGGCAAAAAATTAGACGAAACTCTAGTTGAGTTTTAGTCTTGTAATTCTATTTCCAATTTGGTGGTAAATTTTTATGATTTTCGGAGACAGTCGGTTTCGGACCGCTGTAGGGGCCGAATCTCACCCGGCACGGCTCAAAAAGTGGTTTTTAAGTTCCGTAACTCGAAATTGAATTTCGATCACGTCGTTGGCTTCGTAATTTCATTTCGAGTCAATATAGACCCTGAGTACACCCATACCTATTTTCTAAATATTTTTCACTCGGAATGCCGAAATCCGAAATTATAATAAGATATTAAAAATCGGGCGATTTATAATACCCGATCGAGTATTGGCAGATAATACTTGGGCATGTTTATCGCATGTGTCCGCGAAGTGGTCATTTCGCGT
>NW_017727830.1:108113-108448 GCF_001865875.1 Lupinus angustifolius | reverse complement strand
TTCTCAAATATCTCATGAGATCATCATTAGCCACCCTAGGAGATTTTTTTGATGATTGCCTAGAGGGAAGGTAAATCCTCACACTTCACACTTCACTCTCACACTCTTCCATTTTCAAAATTTGCAAAGAGAAGGTAAATCCTCTCTTCATCATTTCTCTCATTTTCTCATTTGCTTCTTCCATCTTCAATCTTTGATCTCTCAACATTCAACTAATGAATGTTGATGAGATTTAAGTATTTTGTTCATGAGCATGTCGAGAACATATTCAACTGTTGAAATTTTCTACAACGCTTTCTAACTCATTTTCTCTTCAAAACCAAAAATGGTGATGT
>NW_017727830.1:106691-108013 GCF_001865875.1 Lupinus angustifolius | reverse complement strand
TATGAGTACATGGATGCCTCATAAAACTCTTAAATGATACTTTGAATAACTTACTTTAAAGTGGTAAGATTACCAAAGAATGTCTTAAATCGGAATACGTAGTTTTATTAAAAACCGTACCTTTAAAAAATGAATGGAAATCGTGAACGAACTTTCGATGAAAAAGGATGGTCAAGAACATGTGATGTTGGACCGGATGGATGAAAAGGATGTATAATCATGAGGAGGAAAAAGAGAAATGATTTTAAGTATTTTAGTAACGATTTTAGAAATATCGGAAACTAACGGATTTTTATTTTGGTAGTTACGAAGATTTCGGTGTTCGAACCTTGAAAACAAACCACCCTTAGTTGACGAGTTAAAGCACGCTTCATTAAGGTGAGAGAGAACATATTGTGACATAGTGGTGTCCGAATATGACACCCGGACCTCCTAAGCCATCTCAAAGGTTTTGGAGTTAACTTGAGTTTTAAGAAACCCAAGATTTTTATGTTTGAATGCTTTTGAATATATATGATTGTTGATGAAATGTGTTGAATATTGTATATGAATGTTGTTGGGAACTTTTCTGTGTGCATGTGTTTGAAAAACCATGTTTAAATGTATTTTCGGTTGTCGAAAGAGGCAAAAAAATTGGTATTCTATCCAAGTCCGTGTCGCTTGGGCGAGAAACTCTCGCCTGGGCAAGCACAGCCTCGCTTGGGCGAGGTACTGGGCGAGGGGAAGTTTTGGTTCTGGAACTCCCTCGCTTGGGCGACAGAATCTCGCTTGGGCGAGCACGCCTCGCCTGGGCGAGGAAGGGCCTCGCTTGAGCGAGAAAGCCCATGATTTTAATGAGTTTCTGTAACTCTCTCGCTTGGGCGAGAGATGTCTCGCTTGAGCGAGAAGAGACCCCACTTGGGCGATAGTACCTTCGCCTAGGCGAGGAAGGCTAAGTTTATTTGAGATTTAAAGATTGAAATAAGAGGATGTTATGAACGATGCGATGAACCTGGGTAGGGTGTGTTGTGATATAAAAGTTGTGGAATGAGATCATGGCTTAGATGAGAAGCAGGACTCGACAAAAGTGTGAAAGCATTGTTTATGTTTATGCCTTGTTGTGCAAGTATCCGACTTGAGGTCGTGAACTAGGGGGTACCCGAGTAAGGATACATGATATCACGGAACAATGATCGACCGACCGTAAGAGGCCTGGTCATGTGACCGTCGAGGATTATTCGGTGATGAGTTGTAGTGATTGAGATGTTACCTTGAACATGTACGGTTGACGTACTATCGGGTCCCACGAGAAGCATTCCTTGTCGGGAGATGGCTTAAGGATG